>NW_017678839.1:15789-19637 GCF_001879085.1 Nicotiana attenuata
CTGTTCCTTCTTTTGGTGCCACTTTAACTTGTGCTGAGACTTCAGTCAGATCCTTTACCAGTCCAATGGCTTCGTTTTCATGTTCATGTCTCTCAGAAAGAATGTTAGTTTCATCAAACACTACATGCACACTTTCTTCTACACACAAAGTTCTTTTATTGAAAACTTTATATGCTTTGCTATGTGAAGAACATCCCAAGAATACTCCCTCATCACTTCTGGGATCAAACTTACCTAGGGAGTCCTTTCCATTATTGTGCACAAAGCACTTGCATCCAAATGCCCTAAGATGGGATATATTTGGTTTTCTCCCTTTAAGTAACTCATAGGGAGTCTTCTCTACAAGCGGTCTAGTCATGCATCTATTGATAATGTAACATGCAGTGTTTACAGCCTCTGCCAAGAAGCTGTGGGGCAATTTACTAGAAAGAAGCATAGTCCTAGCCATGTCTTCAAGAGTCCTGTTCTTTCTTTCAACTACTCCATTTTGTTGAGGAGTCCTAGGGGCAGAGAAGTTATGATCTATACCATGCTCATCACAGAATTCAGCAAACTTAGCATTTTCAAATTCAGTTCCATGATCAGACCTAATGGATGTAAGTTGATTACCTAGTTGTTTCTGAGTTTTTCTAACAAAAGCAGTAAACATGTCAAATGCTTCATCTTTAGATGTTAAAAATAGTACCCAGGTAAATCTAGAATAATCATCAACAAGTACCATTACATATTTCTTTCCACCTCTACTCAAGGTTCTCATTGGACTACGTAGATCTATATGGACCAGTTCCAACGTCTTGGTTGTGCTTACCATTTTCTTACTTTTGAAGGATGATCTTACCTGCTTCCCCCTTGCACAGGCCTCACAAACTTTGTCTTCCTTGAATTTGATGGTAGGTAGCCCTATCACCAAGTCCTTAGAGACTAATTTGTTTAGCTGATTCAGACTAGCATGACCAAATCTTTTGTGCCACAGGAGGGGATCATTATCCAACACACTTAGGCAGGTGAGTTCATTTTCTGAAAGAGTAGACAAATCTACAATGTAAATATTGTTAACTCTTTTTCCCTGCAAAACAATCTTGTCAGTGGTAAGGTTAATCACAAAGCATTTGGTAGAGGTGAATGCTACAAGGTTACCTCTGTCACACAGTTGTGACACACTGATCAGGCTGTATTTCAAGCCATCTATCAAGTAGACATTCTTAATAGAGTATGAGTCTGTCTTACCTACCTTTCCAACCTCAATAATCTCACTTTTCTTCCCATTACCAAAGGAGACATTACCTCCCTTTAAGTCCTCAAGTGAAAGGAACTGGTTCTTACTTCCAGTCATATGTTTTGAGCAGCCACTATCCATGTACCAGATTTGGCTACTTCCCTTCACTTGGACCTGCAAAAAGAAATCAAGGGTTAGTCTTAGGAACCCAAACTATTTTGGGTCCCTTTCTATAGGCAAAGGGGTAAATCAAATTCCTTTTATCCCACCCAGGCAGCCTATTTTTCTTTTGAACAAAAGCTTTGTTCTTTTGACTGGCCTTTTCTTTTGCATTACATTCATTTTTGTAATGCCCAGTCTTCCCACAGTGTGTGCAGATTTTGTTCTCAGGAAGAGTGAGGTACTTGCTTTTAGGATCCCACTTAGGTGCTTGAGTCCCATAGCCAAGTCCTTTTTTGTTGCTACTATGATGTTCTTGTAGCCAGGAAAGTGCATCAGAAGCCTTGTTCCATTTGCAAGTTCTGTCTAGTTCATGTTTTACCTTCCCTAGATCTTCTTTTAAGACTCTTATCTGCTCATCCTTCCTGTACAACTCATCCTTCATTTTTCCTAAGTTTTCTTCTAGGGTGAGATGAGTGTGATTAGCTTTCTTCTTACCTGTTCCTAGTTTCAGTTTTAAGTTCTCAGACCTAAGTTCTAGGACACTGGTGTCAAGTTCAAGAACCTGGTTCTTCAACTCAGTATTTTTACTATCACTCTCATTAGCCCTAGATTCTAGTTCTTGCACTTGGCTTTTAGGATCACACATTCCCTAGACAGATCTTCCTTCTCATTGTTAATTATCTCAGACTCATCAATGAAGTCTAGCAATAGCTCAGACAATCTTTCTTTGGACAGGAATTTAATCTTGTCTGTGAGATGAAGGACACTTACCTCTTGTTCATCATCTGATTCTCCGATGGCCATAAGAGCTTGTTCATCTCTAGCTTCATCTTCTGAGTCCTCATCTGATGTTTCTCCCCAAGCAGCAACCATAGCCTTTGTTGATCCTTTGTTCCTTTTGGGTTGAACCTGTTCCTTCTTCCTGTTCCTTCGTTCAGCCCTTTCCTTCTTCCACTCAATTTCCCATTTAGGACAGTTCTTGATCATGTGATCAGTCTTACCACATTTGTAGCAACCCTCATTGGTCTGTTTCTCAGGAACCCTTGGTTTGTTGAAGGTTGTACCTATTGAAGAACCCTTTCCTCTCATCAGGTACTTTTTGAAATCTCTTGTGATCATGGCCATTTCATCATCTTCCAGATCTGAACCTTCAGCTATTCTAAGAGCCAGACTTCTTTCCTTCTTAGGTGCATCCATTTTCATGGTTTGCCTTCTCAGTTCATAGGCAGTGAGGTTTCCAATCAGTTCATCCAGCTTGAGGGTAGCAATGTACTTTGATTCCTGAATAGCAGTGATTTTGCTTTCCCAAGTCACTGGTAAGACTCTTGTCAAGATTTTCTCAACCTTTTCTTCTTCAAGGATAAGTCTCCCAAGAGATTTAAGTTCATTTGTTAGTGTTGTGAACCTTGTGTACATCTCTTGGATAGATTTTCCTTCCTTCATACTGAAATTCTCATATTGAGAATATAGCAGTGTTCCTCTTGATCTCTTTACTTGAGGAGCTCCTTCATGAGCCACTTGTAAAGTGTCCCATATTTCCTTTGCAGTAGTACAGCTTTGAATCCTACTGTACTCGTCTGGACCCAGTCCACACACAAGCCATTTCTTGGCCTTGGCATTCTTCTCCCATTTCTTCAAATCTTCAGCGGTGCAGTCAGCTCTTGTCTTTGGCACGTCCACTCCTTCATCATTCTTCTTTGTAGTTGCCAGGGACCATCAGTGACTATGTCCCAAAGTTCATAGTCTTCTCCTATGATATGATCTCTCATCCTGTTCTTCCACCAAGAATAGTACTGACCATTAAAGAGTGGAGGCCTAGCAGTGGATTGCCCTTCCCAGTTTCCAGGTGGTGCACTCATTTTGATCTTTTCCTAAGGTGTTAGCCTCTTCAAGGATAACCCGCTCTGATACCAATTGATGTTTTAAGCGTCACTATCACACAAGAGGGGGGTAATTTGTGTGGTACCCAATTTTCGCTTAACTGAACTATAGAAGAACCTGGTTCTTCTAGGTGCTCCAACTACTACTGTTTGCTGAATAATAAATACTGAAAATAAAGAACACAGATATTTTACGTGGAAAACACCTGGCTCAAAAGGTGAAAAAACCACGACCTACTACTCAGTAGGATTTTCCCAAACTTCCACTAAAATCACTGAGCCAAAACAGCATTTACAAAAACTCTTTGTAAACCTAAGGATTAACTCTAATCCCGTTGTGGCACACAGCCTCAACTGTTGCGACAACTTCAAGTTAGCTATAACTTGAACACTCTAGGTACCTAATACAATTGCTTCTATGAAAGCTGAAAGGTACAATTTTAAATCACCTACTACAATTGAACTAGAATAAAAGATAGACACAATGTAACTGGTTCTTCTATCTCGTTCAAGTAGCTTCAGGAGTGCACACTCAAATCACACATAAATTGCTTGCAAAATCGCCTTGCTCTTTTTCTCTCAATTAAGTT
>NW_017678840.1:0-19637 GCF_001879085.1 Nicotiana attenuata
TAGGTGATTTTGGATGTGCGGGTAAAATTTCAGGTCATTTGGACGTCGTTTGGTTGGGTTTTTGATCGAATGTGAGTTTCGGAAGAATTTGATAAACTTAGGCTTGAATCCGTGGTGAATTGATGATTTTTGTGTTGTCTGACGTGTTTTGATGATTGGAACAAGTTCGTATGAGGTTTTAGGTTGTGTTGGTGTTTTGGTTGAGGTTTCGGGGGCCTCTGGGTGAATTAGAGTGGTTAAAAGAGAGTTTTTGAAGGTTTCTTCAGGTCTGATATTGCTGGTATCTGGTATTTCCGCTTCTGCGGAAATGGACCGCAGAAGCGGTTCCGCAGAAGCGAGTGAGCGATCGCAGAAGCGGTCAGGCGTGGGCTAGGGTAGTTCCGCATAAGCGGAAGTTGGTCGCTTCAGCGGGTCCGCATAAGCGGACAATGTACCGCAGAAGCGGTTTTGAGAGAACCGCAGAAGCGGAGTTCGAGTCGCATAAGCGAAGTCTGGATTTTTAAGTGAAGACCGCATAAGCGGATTTTTGGCCGCAGAAGCGGTCCCGCATAAGCGGAAGCGGGACCGCATAAGCGAAAATCGCTGTTGGCAGAAAGGTTTAAAGGATTTATTTCATCCGCGAGCTCCACCATTTTTCCTCCATTGTTGAGCGAGCTCGGGAGCTATTGACGCGATTCTGTGAGGGTTTTGACTGGGAATCAATTGGAGGTAAGTCCTATGGTCTAGAAACATCATTTTTATTGAAGAATCTACCTTTAATTCTTGGAAGTTGGGTAAAAATTGGAAGAACTAGGGCTTAGGTTTTGGAATGAAAATTTGGGATTTGAGGGGGCATTTGAACTTCGATTTTGGTAAATTAGATATGTATGAACTCGTGGCGAGACGAGGAATCCGGTGATGCAAATTTCGTAATTTTTCGAGAAGTGGGCCCGGGGCTCGGGTTTTGCCAACTTCGTGATTTTTGATAATTTTTGAGTCTTTTCGATTGGGTTATGTTCCCTTAGCCGGTTATGATGTATTCCTTGTGGTTTTGACCAGATTCTACGCACGAGGAGGTTGATTTGCGAGGCAAGCGCAAAGCGAGCTAGGATTTCGGCCGGCTTGTGGTGAGTAACGGTTATAAATGACGTTCTCAGGGTTTGAAACCCCGGATTTGCACCATGTGGTGCTATGTTGAGATGAAACACATGCTGTATGATGAGCGTGGGGTTGTTACTGTTGGGGATTCGGACTCGGTCCATCCCGATTGATGACTCTACTGTATTTTTGGCTGAGACTTAATTAATATCAGTATATTCTGGGCTAGTTGCCATGTTTGGGGCCTTGTGCCGTACTGTAGAACCCTTAGAGGGTACTTTGTACTAGTTGACTTCACTTTACTTGTCGAAATCACACCCTCAGTCATGTTCTTAACTGTTAAACATAATATGAACCGGCTTTAGAAATTGGCAATCCAAATGAGGAACACCTGGGGTTGGAAACCCTGTCTTAGCTGAGTGGGCCCGAGAGGCCAAGTCTATATTGACTGAGAGGGGTCAAGGGCCCCATAGTGAGGGTATTTGATATATATACCGGATCGGGCTGCACGCCGCAGCGGAATACATATATACATATATGGATCGGACTGCACGCCGCAATATTATAGCGCTTGGGCTGTAGGAGCCCTTGCGGAGTCTGCACACCCCCAGTGAGCGCAGTCGACTATTATTATTGGATCGGGCTGCACGCCGCAGCAGTATATATTATTATTGGATCGGGCTGCACGCCGCAGCAGTATATATTATTATTGGATCGGGCTGCACGCCGCAGCAGTATATATTATTATCGGACCGGGCTGCACGCCGCAGCAGTGTAAGTAAATTATCGGACTTTGAGAGGAGTAAGTGAGTTTTGTACTGGTTTGAGGGATATTCACCCATTTTTCCTCACTTAGCTGTTGTTTACTGCATTTGCTTTTGATATAGAACTGTGTAGTGTTTTTACGAGTTTTCTTATCTTCAGTCGTTATTTATTTCTGTTACTCACTGAGTCGGAGTACTCACTTTACTCCCTGCACCATGTGTGCAGATACAGGTATCCAGGAGGCTCCGAAGAGTGCTTTGCTGTTGCTCAGATTTGATACCGGAGTTATCGAGGTAGCTGCATGGCGCCCGCAGGACCCGATTCCTCCCCTTATCCCTTTTGTTTCCGCATTTTAGACCTTTACATGTATAGGTTGCTACTCGGTTGTATGTAGAGGCTCTAGACTCGTGACACCAGATCCTTTGGGCGTTGTTTTTGGTATTTGCTATGGTTTCTCCGCACTGATTTAGCTACTATCACAGATTAGAATCATGCTTAACTGGTAATTTAACTCTATAAATTGGTAATGTGTTTCGTACCTGGGTGGAGAGTGTTCAAATGGTCGGGCTTGCCTAGCATTGTGTTGGGCGCCATCACGACCGGGATTGGGGTCGTGACAATTTTTATCTTTACTTTTTATTTTATTCAAATAGTTGTATTTTGTTTAGACCATACTTTCTAGTATTCTAGTTGCTCATATACTGGTGACTCTAGATTTCTGGGATTAGACTAGAATGTATTATATTATGGAATTATCTTATGTATTCCAGATTTACCAATCATTAATAATTGTTATTGCTCTGTTTTAAATTGTTAATCTGGTTATTTGATTATCGAACGTGGCTTTACCTAGCAAGTAGATGTTAGGCGCCATCATAGTCCCGAGGTTAGGATTCCGGGTTGTGACAACATGTAATTATTGTCTACACATTTGACACAATACATAAATTTGGTACTCTTCACTGATTTGAAACTGAAAGGAGCCTTCAGGGAAGCAAGCTTCAGTGACACTAGCTCGCACTTGTTTTTGGAACTTAAACCCTTATAAAACTGTGTCGTCTTCATAATTGTGGATGCTTTGTGTTGTTGGTTCTACCGCTTGTAAGCTGCATTCAACTCTAGGAAAGTTTGCATATTTTTCTTCATTTTATGAAATATCTTAGGATATTAGAATCGTCTCCTTACTCTTCGAGAGCAAAGTAAAACGATTAGAATACTCCACCCATTCACCATGACAATCACCCCCAATACTATATAATCAACCATTTTATGATCGCAATACCTTAAGATATCACAAATAGATTTAAGTAATAGATTTAAAAAAATAATTTTTTTGCAAACATCTTAATGACATTCCAAACATTCTAAGAAGATATTTAAAACATCTTGAGAGGATACCTAGGATGTTTGAAATAACTATCTAGGATTAGGATGTTTAAAAATTGCAGAAAACCTGCAATATCTATAGATGAAGAAAACAAGCTTAAATACCAATTTTTACTTACCAATAGTGACGAATAAACTAATATTTCCCTTGAAGTAATGTACAAATTAATTTAGCAAATCACGGTCAAGTATTTCTCAAAGGTGCAAGGGTCGATCTCGAATTGTTCTTATTCTTTTCTCACCATTCTTTCTCAACAAAGAACAGAAACTTTGAGTTTTAAGAAGAAGATTTGTGAGAAAATAATGTTGGAATTGAAAAAAGAAGAAGAAGAGATTGAATACAACGGGAGGAGAAGAAGAAGATGAAAAAAGCGTGAATGAAGAATAAGGAAGGGGCCTGGGAGTGGGAATAGTTTCGGGAGAAATTCAAAAATAGCCAGATTTATAAGTTGTCATTCAAAAATAGCCACAGTTTCAAAAGTCATCGAAATTTAGCCACTTTTCATTTAAAGATAAACCTAAACGAAAACACTATTCAAAATCTGGAAAATGCTCTGGCATAATATACTGAAACTCTAGTATATTATACTGGAGCGAGCAAAATATACCGGTCTAGCATAATATGCTGGAAGTTCATACACATGTGCACTGAACTCCAATATTGTGACGACCCAAAGGGTCATCACTTGTTTTTAATTAATTATGTGCTTTTGAGGCCTTGAAAACCTCATTTAGAGTCGCCTCGATTAGCGTGTACAGTTCGGGCATGTAGCTGGAAAGTTTAAGTATGAAATTCTATGAAAAATGCTAAGTTTTGATATTAAAATGAATAAATTTGACTTCGGTCAATATTTTGGGTAAACGGACCCGGACCCGTGATTTGACGGTCCCGGAGGGTCCGTAGAAAAATATGGGACGTGGGCGTATGCCCGAAATCGAATTCCGAAGCCCCAAGCCCGAGAAATGAATTTTTAAGAAAAATTGTTTTCTAGAAATGTTTAAGAAAATTTGAAATGAAACTTGATTAGAAAGCGATGGTATAGGGCCCGTATTTTGGTTTCGGCGCCCAGTATAGGTCTTATATATAGTTTAAGTCCTTTCTTTGAAGTTTGGTTAAAATCGGACGTCGTTTGACGTGATTCGGACTTAAAGTTCTAAATTTGAAACTTAATAAAGTTTGAGAAAAAACTCTTGATTTTGAGGTTTGATTCATTGTATTTGATGTTATTTTGGCGATTTAATCGCACGGATAAGTTCGTATGATATTTTTGAGTTAGTATGTATGTTTGGTTTGGAGCCCCGAGGGCTCGTGTGAGTTTCCGATAGGCGTCGGAGTGTTTTTGGACTTAGAAAATCTGGTGTTTTTGCTGGTTGCTGGTGTCCAGGTTTTTGTTCTATGCGATCGCATTGATTCTTCCGCGATCGCATAGAGTAAATTTTGGGAGGTCACAATTTGTTCTATGCATCGCATTGATACTTCCGCGATCGCATAGAGTTAATTTTGGTAGTCATCAATTTGTTCTATGCGATCGCATTGATTCTTCCGCGATCGCATAGAGTTAATTTTGGTAGTCATCAATTTGTTCTATGCGATCGCATTGATTCTTCCGCGATCTCATAGAGTTAATTTTGGTAGTCATCCATTTGTTCTATGCGATCGCATTGGTTTTTCCGCGATCGCATAGAGTAAAAATTCGCCCAGTTATTTTAAGTTCTAAAAATAGAATGCATTACGGGATTCTCATTATTTTTCACAACTTCTTCTTCTCCAATGCTCTTAGGCGACCATTGAAGCGATTCTTCACCAAAATCTCTTGGGTTAGTAATCCTTAACTTATTTTCTTTCATTTCTTTCAACATCTATTGAAATCCTAGGCCTAACACATGTGATTTAAGGTAGAAAATTTGGTATTTGGGTAGAGTTAGGGCTTTTTGATTTTTCTTGATTTAGACCTTGTTTTGGGGTCGAATTTAAAAATAAATTATATATTTGGGCTCGTGGGTGAATGGGGGATTTGATTTTGGTCCGAACCTCGTGTTTTGACCAAGCGGGCCCGGGGTCGATTTTTTGAGTTTTTGGGAAAAATGATGGAAAAGCTATAATTAGGCATTGGGTTCGAATTGTTTAGCATTATTTGATGTTATGAAGTCATTTGTGTATAGATACGATTGATTGGGAGCCGAATTCGAAAGGAAAGGCGGTTGTTGAGGATTGAGTTGGCCGTGGAAATTCGAGGTAAGTGTTTGGTCTAACCTTAGCTTGAGGGATTAGGAGTTGAGTCCTATTTGCTATGTGGTAATTGTCGAGTACGACGTATAGGCATGGTGACGAGTATCTATACGTTGGTGTCTAGCATGACCGTGAGTCTTTAAATTATGAATATCTTGATTTCGTTGTATTTATCTTGCCTTGGTGATGATTCCTATTGGTTGTGAAAAGCTTGCGAAAGGAAATTGTGACCTATGAACATCGAGGACCGTTGCTCAAGTTACATTACAATTGTGAACGTATATGAAATGGTTGAACCCTTTGGAGCATTGGCTCAAGTGGTAAAGTGAGCTATGAAATAAAAGTGAAGGGAAGAGAAAGAGTATTTAAATTGCTCCCTTGCCGGGATATTGTTGCTTATTGATAATTTTCCCTTGCCGGGACGTTAAGATTATTGATGTTGTACCCTTGCCGGGATTTAATTGTTTAATTGTGTTCCCTTGCCGGGATTTCTATTATTATTTTGTTTATCCCCTTGCCCCTTGTTTGTGATTGTTGTTTGGGTGAGGAAGAGTGTTAAAGCACGAAGGGTGATGCCGTGCATTGTTTGTTTATTGTGAGGAAAGAGTGTAAAGCACGAAGGGTGATGCCATGCCGCACGATGTACCATTCCGTGCCGATTCTAATGATTATATGTGAGGAAAGAGAGTAAAAGCACGAAGGGTGATGCCGTGCACGTTTTATTATATCATTGTTTGGTGAGGATGAGAGTAAAAGCACGAAGGGTGATGCCCTGCACTTGTTGCTTTCTGATTCTTTATTAATGTTTGAGTTGTGTTGTTTCCTTCGTTACTGGACGACTTTTACTTGAAATTGTTCCCATAGCATGCTCCCCCCTCCCATATTGATTATTTGTCTCTGTATCTCGGTTATGATGTATATGTATATATAACTGTACAGCTTTATGTGGTAGTCCGGTCTAGCCTCGTCACTACTTCGCCGGGGTTAGGCTAGGCACTTACCAGCACATGGGATCGGTTGTGCTGATGCTACACTCTGTGCTCTTTTGCACAGATCCAGGTGTCGGAGCAGCTTACGGTGCACAGCAGTAGTCAGGGAGCCGACCTTCAGTCCACGAGACTCCGAGGTAGCCTTGCTGGCGTCCGCAGGCCCGGCGTCTCTTCTATCAGTTTCCATGTTCTGTTGACATTTGTATCCGAGACAGACTATGTCCTTTATTTCAAACTCTTATATGTAGTAATCCTAGACAGTTCGTGTATTGTTGTGACACCAGGTGTTGGGTAGAGACTTGTATTGGTTTTCTAGACGCTGTTTCTATATTTAGTTCAGACTTCCGCTAAATTTTACTTTTCGTTGTCTTTTAATTGCTTATTCATTGATAATTTAATTGTTTAATCATGTATAAGAAGAGATGGGTTAATGTTTGCAAAGGTTCTTGGCTTGCCTAGCTTCCACGAGTAGGTGCCATCACAACCCCCGAGGGTGAGAAATCCGGGTCGTGACAAATATATTATGCTGGACCGGTCTCTGTTGCAGCAAAATAGTGACTATTTTTTAATGACTTGGCAAACATTGGCTATTTTTGAATGACCAGTCCGAAAACTGGCTAGCCCGTGCTATTTTAACAATTAGTTTCTATGAACGTGTGTTGCACGTTAATAATGGCGCATAAGGGTTTAGTAAATTATATGAGTATATATACATTGCAATTGTTATAAAGCAATTTTTGTGAAGCAATTAACATGTAAAATTACAACAATCATTTATACCAAAAGTCAATGTTATTACATTAGTATAACACTTAAATTTAAATTAATCGGACATTCTTTGAATCTGCATTTATGATCAATTTAGTTAAGCTAGATAATATTATTATGTACTTAGAGATCACAAATATTATGTAGTTATCGTTTAGAAATATGCAATGTGGTCATATCTTACGTGAGACTTCTTTATAAATGATATTTTTTTTGTGTATGTTCACTTTTGACTCTTTGGCTGCTCCTTCATGATCAGAACATTGGTCATCGATATTTATATTCCTTCTAAAAGTGCAACCTATCGTTGTTCGTGCGTTAGAACATGCTTCAGCAAATACCGTCCAATAAAATTGTTTTACCTTGAGCTTTATTCATTATCAATGCAAAATACAAGTGTATTGAAAATTATTATTGGACGAATTTAAGAAGATATTCTTTATTTTCTGGAGGTGAAAGATAAATTCAGGGATAAACACATACTTAGAAGCACCTTGATCCATCATAATTTTTGCATGTATGATATTATAGTCAAAACATCTCCCTACCATCGTTGTACCATTACATAAGTCATTTGACGGTTTTAAACGTATAGGCATGTTTTTCTGGTAAAAAGAAACTACCATGCATGATAATGGAAGATCCTTTATTTGTTATATTTTTTCTTGATACTAACATACATAAGATATGATGAACTTGACAATGTACCTATATGGTGAAATGTCATTTATCGAGATTAAAGTCTAATTGACTTTATACTCGTTTTGGAGATTAAAATCTTAGTGATTTTCTACTCCAATTTATTATTCGGTTTGAAGATTAAAAAACCTTCACCGTTTTATTAAACTTTGATTTGTGTTCACATATTATTCGGTTTTGAAGTATTAAAAGCTTTCACCGTTTATTTGATCTAGTTATATCAGATGTTACTCGATTGNGTCATATACTTTACACAACTTCTATTTTCCTTTAATGACGAATTTTTTTTAAGAGATCTTCGCCACTACGATCACTATTGGGCTTGAAAACTAATTATTCTGGAATAAGGATCAAATTATCTTTTATTGTATGCTCTTCTCTATCTCTAACTCGAAGTAAGTAATTAATACTTGTAGGATCTTCTCTTGCTCTCATATACTTTTTCATCAAACGGTTCATCAACATCAAGTATATCTCTAAACTTCATGTCAATTGTTTCGATCTTCTGACGCTTCTTCCCATATTATTATATTTGACTTTCTTATCGATTTAACACCACCACTCTACTTGATATATTTAGGATGGTTCTTTCAATTATTTGAAAAGGTATGTTGAACGTACAAGGGTCGTAGGACCCCTGATAAAATTATTATCGTTAGTGCTATCATGCCTCTTGATCTAACATTTGCAAATAATGCACGATATAGGAGTATTTTTAGATCCTTGGGGCTATCTACAAAGAATAATACTCCTCTATAAGAATTGACTCTTTGTAATATAATTTTGAAAGCTTGTTTTATTCAGGATTTAGCTTTGATTGTGCATTGAAATGTTCCTAAGGCACTTGTATGGCTTTTTCTTCAATAATTTCTCAGTATTTGATGCAACATTATCATCTCGGTCCTGATCAAGTTTAGTAAATCATATCTTTTAGCACTCTTATCCATATTCTCTAAAAAATAATTAATGCTCTTTAGAGTCCATTGTAATTGAGTATGAGATGAGCTATCATGTATCCTTCTGAAGCTGTCTGACATATCTTTATAATTAGCATCATAAAATTTGCTAACGTCGATTGAATTACAATGCAACCTAATCTCGAAGAGCTGATGGCATTTTGAAGAAAACTATGTCACATAAGCAATGAGAATTATTGCTATTTGATTCTAATTATGCACTTTTTTTGCAACTTTCTTAAATGTCTTACACGGTCTTCCATTAATATGAGTAAGTTTTAAATGAATATGGTCCCCTGACATGATTTGATAATAATCTCAACTTCTCAAGTAGTACCTTTCATTAGGGCCTTAGGAGTGTACACAGGTCGGGTTAGCTCGAATTTTTTAATTACCAAATCAAACCAATTGTCTCGGGTTATTAAATTTAAAGACCAAACCAAATCAATAAAACTCGGGGTTTTTTCAATCTCGTTTTTTCTCGGGTTTTTCAGGTTTTTTCCGGTAAAATCTTCGTAGCACAAAACATATAACTTGTGCTCAAAATATTTCATTAATTCTAGTAGGATACAACTATATAAGGTATTTTCCAAGAAAATAATACAAAATATGAGATGTGTCATGGCACTATCATAAAATATTCAACAATAAAGACAATAAAATTATATAATATAAATATTACTAATTAAAAAGCGATAATAACAATAAACATAATCTAAAAGTACTAAGTCATGCTAAAATACGTAGATTAATAAGGGAGTATTAATTACATGACTAAACGCTAAAGCAAAAATAAAAATAGGTTATATATTTTTATCTAAATTATTGCAAAATAAAAAAATAGATATTCAATAGATTGTCGTTCGTAGTATTGAATTGAATGTCTTTTGTTAGCATTAGTATTGATTTGATTTTGGTTTGGACTTTTGTTAGTATTATTTAAGTTAATAATATTAATGGCTATAAAACTTATTGGAACATTCAAAAGTTCTAAGTCCAACCTTGAAATAATACCTTATAAGATAAAATTATGAAATAGCTTAAGAAATATTTATAAATTACATCACAATAAGTATATTTATATATTAAATATATCTAAAATTTCTATAAATGTAATGTCGGGTTGGCTTGATTTCGGTTGGACTTTCTTTAGTTAAAACCAAACCAAACCAATTATGGTATGGTTTTTTTCCCCAACACCAAACCAAATCAAAGCAAACCATAGTCCAATTTTTTTTCTCGGTTTGACTCGAATTATGGAGTTGGTGCGGTTTGTCGGCTTCCTTTGTACACCCCTACCGTTCACCCTCTTTAGTGTTTGCTACATTTTTCAAGAAAAAAAAATAAAAAAATAAAATTGACAAAAGATATTTAAAAAAACTTGTGTGTAAACATGAAATTTCTTACCCGTAGCATTCAACCAATTATAATTCTCTTTTATATTTGTCTATGTCTTCGGCTATGGATTCTAGACATAATACTTTGGGAGTTATTTGTATAGGTATATTCGTGCTTCCTCGGCAACTGAGCATGTGTTGAACTAATCAATGAGCATAGTTTAGTGAAAATTGTCCTATGCTATAATATTTTGTAATTTTTTTAAAAATAATACACTAATGAAAGATATTTTGTCAGAATTTATATATTGTATATCTTTTGTTAAAGTTATAAAACCAACCAAAGTTTGGATGATGTGACGACCCAAAGGGGTCATCACTTGTTTTCTTACCCATTCTGTACTTCCGAGGCCTGGAAAACCTCATCTAGGGGTGCCTCGATTTGCGTGCGTAGTCCGGACGCGTAGCCGAAAAGCTTAAATATGAATTATGTGAGAAAAATGCTAAATTTTGATACTAAATTGAATAAATTTGACTTCGGTCAACATATTGGGTAAACGGACCCGGACCTATGATTTGACGGTCCCGGAGGGTCCGTAGGAAAATATGGGACTTGGGCGTATGCTCGGAATCGAATTCCGAGGTCCCAGGTCCGAGAAATAAATTTTTGTGTGAAATTATTTTCTGGAAATAATTAAGGAAATTGGAAACGAAATTTGATTAGAAGAATATGGTATCGGGCCCGTATTTTGGTTCTGGCGCCTGGTAAAAGTCTTATATATGATTTAAGCACTTTCTGTAAAGTTTGGCTGGAAACGGACGTCGTTTGACGTGTTTCGGACTTAAAATGGAAATTTAATGTTTTATGAAAATTTGGAAGAAATCGTGAGTTTTGAGGCTTGATTCGATATATATGATGTTATTTTGGCGATTTGATCGCACGGATAAGTCCGTAGGATGTTTTTGAGGTTGTGTGCATATTTGGTTTGGAGCCCCGAGGGCTCGGGTGAGTTTTGGATAGGTGTCGGAGTGCATTTTCAACCATGGGAAGTTGCTGCTATAACTGATTGCGAAGCCTGGCTCGCAAATGCGAACTCGCAATTGGGAAGGTCTGCTCGCAAATGCGAGAAATTGCCAGGCCTGAAACCCATCGCAAATGCGAAGTTGAGCCTCGCAAATAAGAAGGCTGGGGTTTCGCAAATGCGACCTTATGGTTCGCAAATGCGAAGTCCCCAATTTTCCTCATAGTTCGCAAATGCGAACAAGTGTTCGCAATTCCCACATTTGGTCGGGGTTCGCAATTGCGAACCCCAGTTCGCAATTGCGATATCTGCAGCCCAGCATATTTCATACTTAGTCGAATTTTAGGCCATTTTTCACCCCACTTTCAAAATACAACTCCTTAGGCGATTTTTCCAGAACAAGTTTCATTCCAAATCATTTGTAAGTCGATTTTAACTCAATTCTTTCAATAATTAACATCATTTAACATGTTTTTCACTTAAAATCAATGATTTTCATGGGTGAAATTGGGGATTTTGGGTAGAACCTAGGTTTTTTTAAAATTGGGGATTTGGACCTCAATTTGAGGTCCGATTTCAAAACAAATCATATATTTGGGTTCGTGGGGGAATGGATAACCGTGTTTTGGCTCGAACCTCGGGTTTTGACCATGTTGGCCTGAGGGGCATTTTGGTTATTTTACCTATATTTGCGTCTTAGCTGTAAATTAAATAGTAGAATCAGTTGCTTGAGATGTTATTCACGAGATGTAATTGAAATGAATAGATTTGGGCCATTTGGAGTCGGATACTCGTGGCAAAAGTGTGGTTCCTAGTTGATTTTTGAGTCGGTTCGAGGTAAGTGGTTTGTCTAACCTTGTGTGGGGGACCTCTTCCCCTTAGGACATGATATTTGATATTTGAAAGCCTCGTAGGTGAGGTGACGAGCGCGTACTTGAGCTAATTGTTGGAAATCCGTTTTACTTGAAGTATTTAAATTGAGTTTTTCTTGCTGATCTATTTATTTGAATTGCAAGTTTATCCTATGCTAGTTTAGAGAAGCATGTTTATTTGACTTACTTGCTTAAGTGCTTAAACGGTCTTGTTTGTACTACGTGAAGCATGTTTGGATAGGATTTCTATTACTTGTTCTGAGTTTAGCATTTATTCTAATGTTTTGGACTGTTGTTGTGTGCTTTAAATTGGGACTACGGGATGGCATCCCGGGAGATCCCCCTGTACTTATTATGTTCTGAACTGAGGTGCAGGATACCAAGAGATCCCTGGAACATGTAAATGTAAGATTTGAGGATACCAAGAGATCCTCGGGATACCAAGAGATCCCTCGTGTATATGATGAGGATACCAAGAGATCCTCGGGATACCAAGAGATCCCTAGTGTATATGATGAGGATACCAAGAGATCCTCGGGATACCAAGAGATCCCTAGTGTATATGATAAGGATACTAAGAGATCCTCGGGATACCAAGAGATCCCCGGCTATTACTCCCTGTTGTGAGCAGTATTCCTTATATTGTTTTGTTTCTGCTACCTATTACTGTTTCCCTTATTTATCCTGTTTAGATTCTCGTTGTAGACTTTATATATACCGTTTTCCTTATCCTATCATATATTGTGTTTTATCTCAGTAGGGCCCTGACCTTCCTCGTCACTTCCCAACCGAGGTTAAGCTTGGCACTTACTAAGTACCGCTGTGGTGTACTCATGCCCTTTCTGCGCATGTTTTTCATGGGCAGATCCAGGTACCTCCACTCAGGCGCACTATCCTTGAGGCAGGGAGAGCTACGGAGACTTCGAGGTATATCTGCAGCGTCCGTAGACCGAAGAGTCTCCTTCTTTATTCTATCTATAGTACTTAGTTTTCTATCGTACCCTTGATGTAGATACTCTGGAGATTAGAGCATTTACAGTACTTCTTTAGCCTGTGTTTCCCGTGAGTTTCCGGGTTTTAGGGTGTTATAGTAGGACTTTCGCATTTATTTGAGTTGTATATGCCGAGCGGCAGTTATATACAGATTTCTTTTAGTTGTTCAGTTTTAATTAATTATTCTGCAAGTTATGTTGTTTTCTGCATTGTTAGGCTTACCTAGTTATAGGAACTAGGTGCCATCACGACATGTTCACGGAGGGTGAACTGGGGTCGTGACAAGTTGTTATCAGAGCTCTAGGTTCATAGGAGTCACGGAACACAGGCCGGTTTATTAGAGTCTCGCTGATCGGGTACGGAGACGTCTGTACTTATCTACGAGAGGCTATGTAACCGTTAGGAAAATTCCACTTCATTTGATTCCCTGTCGTGCGAGATTTTTGACATCATAATCCTAAACTTCTGCCTTCTATTCTCTCACGGATGGTGAGGACACGTGTTACTCGAGAAAGATGACCTTCGGAAAGGTTTAAAGTTAGCAGCAATTGTGGGTTCAAATGCCACGAAGATAGATTCCATTTAAGGCAACGGCTGAGCAGCAAAGGATGAGGAAAGACACGTGAGAAGTGTCAGGCGGTGGCTAAACTTTCTAGGAGGCCGAGTATAAGAGGCCAAGGGCCGAGTAGTCGATTAAGGGGATGAGTTCCGCCAAAGTGGGAGAGTGGCGGAGTTGCATATGGGCTTTGCAGTGGGATGACCACGTACCTTAAGGAGAGTTTGGAGTGATCTGAGAATATTAGTGATTGGTGATTTGGGGTCTACGGATTTAATTAGAAGTATGAGCTATTATGCGGCGGGAGATTTGATATAACGGGAAGGAGCTTCTTGAATGAAGAAGGATACAACATAACTTTGAATTAGAAGAATATTTCCGCACATTTAATTGATGTCCACAAGGGGTGAATGGACTTGTGCAGCTGGAGAGTGAGCTCGGACTCAGGATGAGTTATTGATGTCGTGGTGATTGTACCCCGTGCAGCAGCGTTGGAAGATGCCGGGGAGTGATTTCTACAGGTGGGTTATTCCTGTGAGCAGGTTAGCAGCTGCGTGGTTGGCGAGGCTTCTGCGAAGAATTCTATTGGTTATACAGCGAAAGGATCGGTGCGAATATTGTTAATGATTCAGAGTATAAAAAAAGGGGGGGTTTCTATAGTAAGATATCGAGAATTTTGGTGGTTGATTGCGCAAGGTTATGTCAATAAGAGATTAAGAATCCTGGTGAACTCCAGAGTTGTGTAATAGTGGCTTCAAGCTAAGTGGGAGAGTCCCACCGCCTATGATTGGGTTGCATGGTTAACCACTTGCGAGGTTTTCAGGTTGTTAGCATATTTTTGGGTTATTCGGCTACGGGAAAAGAACATAAGTGGTAATTTGAGCAAAGGAATTGTTAAAGGGTGCTATGGTTGGCCTTATTGGCTCATGTTCAGACTTGGGGAAGGATTCGGGACTTATGCCTTGTATGGATGCGGGTTTCGAGGGGAGTGATTCCGCCGGATGCCTCGTCGAGACGATATTCATGTGTTATAAGATTTATGGAGTTGATTATAGATCGGACCAAGTCAGAGCGGGCGGCTCTCAGCAACGGTCTTAATGGATTCAAAGAGAGGTAAAGCATGGTGCCTAATGATTTCGAGCCTATAAGTACAGTTAAGAATCAAGCTTTTGCAGCATGCTTATGAGTGGAGACCCAGAATGTCCTATGATGTTTTGACTTGCGGNTCATTAATTAGTGAAAAACATGAAAATTAAAGTAGAAATCAGGGGTTTTGGATAGAGTTAGGGTTTTGAGAATTTTGGGTGATTCAACCTCAATTTGGGGTCAAATCTTAAAACAAATTGGATATTTGAACTCGTGGGGTTATGGTGTCCGAGCCTCGTGTTTGGACCATGTGGGCCCGGTGTCGAATTTTGGTATTTTTGAAAGAATGCTAGAAAATTCATATCTAGGCTATGGGATGTTGCCATTGAGTCTTTATTGATATTATTGAATTAATTATGCCTAGATATCATTGTTTCGGAGTCGGATTGTAGAGGAAAGGCGGTATTTGAGGGTTGATTATTATTCTTTGGACCGAGGTAAGTGTTTGATCTAACTTTGGCTTGAGGGAATAGGATTAGAGTGTTGTTTGCTAATTGCTAAATGTTGAGTACGGTGTATAGGCATGGTGACGAGTATCTATACACCGGTGTCTAGCATGACCGTGGGTCCTTGTATGTACTTATCCTGATATTGTTATGACTCTTCCATATTAATGATGAATTCTATGCAATGTGAAGAGTATGAGGACTAATTATGAATTGTAAATTCTTTGGAGCGTTGGCTCGAACGATAAAAAGACTATTGAGTAAGAAATGAAAGAAATAGAAAGAGGTATGATTAATCCCTTTCTGGGATGGTTTGAGTATATTGATTATCTCCCTTGCCGGGATGTGAAAGTATTGTTGTTGCTCCCTTGCCGGGATTTAGCTGTTAATTGTCTAATTCCCTTGCCGGGACATTTCTTATTATTTGTTTATCCCCTCTCCCCGTTTGGTTGTGATTACTGTTTGGGTGAGGAAGAGTGATAATGCACGAAGGGTCATTCCGTGCCATGTTTTGATTATATTTGCACGAAGGGTCATTCCGTGCCATGATTTGAGAGTATGAGAGGGAAAGCACGAAGGTTGATGCCGTGCACTTTACTTGATTACTTTCAGTGAGGATGAGAGTAAAAGCACGAAGGTTGATGCCGTGCAACTGTTGACTTTCCTGCTCTCATTAATTATTGTTATTGCCCTGTTGCTTACTTAAATTGTTGACTTTATATCCGGACTGTATTTCCCCCCATAGTATGCTCCCCTCCCTCTTAACTGTTTAATTTCTTTGTTCTTTCCTTTTATTGCATATATATATATTGAACGGCACAGGTTGGTTTGGTAGTTCTGTCTAGCCTCGTCACTACTTCGCCAGGGTTAGGCCAGGCACTTACCAGCATATGGGGTCGGTTGTGCTGATGCTACACTTCTGTGCTCTTTTGCACAGATCACAGTACCGGAGCAGCTTTTGGACCACAGCAGTAGGATATTGATCGGGAGCTGACTTCAGTCCAGGGAATTACGAGGTAGCCTAGCTGGCGTTCGCAGGCCGGAGTCCCTTTCTATGTTTTCAGTTTGTTTCCATTGTACCGAGACAGACACTTATGTATTTCTATTCATACTTGTTTGTAGCACTCTTTAGTAGTTCGTGAGTTAGCGACACCAGTCTTGGGTAGAGAAATGTTAAACTTCCGCATCTTTGGGTTTTCAGTTATCTATGTTTTAAAGACTTCCGCTTTTATTCAAATGACTCGTATTATTATTATTGTTGGGATGCTATCAGAAAAATGTTTAAATGCTTGGCTTGCCTAGCTCCGATAGTAGGCGCCATCACGACCCCCGATGGTGGGAAATCCGGGTCGTGACAAGTTGGTATCAGAGCTCTAGGTTACATAGGTCTCGCTTCTCACGGACAAACTTGGTAGAGTCTGAGGGATCGGTACGGAGACGTCTGTATTTATCCCCCAGAGGCTACGGAGTTAGGAAAAGTTTCACTTTTGTTCTTTCTTGTCGTGCGATTTTGTTTCTCAAATACTGATTGTCTTTCTACTCTGTTCTTTCGCAGATGGCGAGAACACGTGCTTCCTCTTCTACCGCGCAGCAGCCCGAGCCCCCAGCAGCAGCTCCTACGAGGGGCAGAGGCTGAGGTCGTGCCAGAGGCCGAGGCAGGGGCAGAGCTCAGCCCGGGCAGCACTCCCAGTGGTGGAGCCTCATATTGACTATGATGAGGAGGTTCCAGCCCCAGCAGCTCCGGTGGGCCCAGCTCAGGTCCCAGGAGGGGTCATGGTCACCCCAGATCATCAGGACGCTTTAGTCAGATTAGCAGGCATTATGGAGAGCGTCACTAGAGCGGGTTTGCTTCCAGTAGCACCAGCCACTTCTCAGGCGGGAGGAGGAGTTCAGACTCCTGCTACACGTACTCCGGAGCAGGTAGCTCCCCAGGCTCATGTCCCAGTGGTTCAGCCAGCTGTGACAGCCCAGCCAGGTATTGCAGCCCAGGCCGGCGATGGAGCAGCTATGTCTTCGGATGCTTTGTGGAGACTTGATCGGTTCTCCAAGCTCTTCACCACCACATTCAGCGGTGCTTCATCAGAGGATCCACAGGATTTCTTATTCAGCTAACATGAGATCCTTAAGACTATGGGTATTGTGGAGACCAATGGGGTCGACTTCACCACCTTTCGGCTTGCAGGATCCGCCAAGACTTGGTGGAGGGACTATTGTCTATCCAGACCAGCAGGGTCGCCAGCATTGACATGGGATCAGTTCGCAGAACTGTTTTTGGAGAAGTTTCTCCCAGTCACTCAGCGGGAGGCACTTAGCAGGCAGTTCGAGCGCCTCCAGCAGGGCTCCATGACAGTCACCCAGTATGAGACGTGGTTCATTGATTTGGCACGCCATGCTATTGTTATACTCCCCAGAGCGAGAGAGGGTGCGGAGGTTTATTGATGGATTGATTCAGCCGATCCGTCTCCAGATGGCAATGGGAGCTGGTAGTGAGATTTCTTTTCAGGAGGCGGCCAATGCGGCCCGTAAAGTGGAGATGGCTCTTGTACAAGGAGGTGGTCAGGTGTCGGATAAGAGGCCTCGTCATTCTGGTAGGTTCAGTGGTACCTCGTCTGGAGGTAGGGGTTCTTATGGTAGAGACCATTCACCGAGACCCTTACAGTCAGCACTCCAGGTTTCTCATGGTACTCCAGGCGGTGGTGGTTCTCAGCAGCATTATTCTGATCAGCAGCCCATCAGTGCACCGCCACTTCAGAGTTTCCGGGGAGGACATACAGGTCGTCAGGGCCAGCAGTCTCAGCAGTCGAGGGCTTGTTATGGTTGTGGTGACCCGAGTCACATTGTCAGATTTTGCCCTCGAGCCTCGGGTAGCTCTCAGCAGCAGGGTCCTCGCCCCATGATTCAGGCACCAGGTGAACCACAGCTTGCCCAGCTAGCTAGAGGCGGGGGTAGGGATCATAGAGGTGGAGGTAGAGACCGTAGAGGTGGAGCTCGGACCGGCAGAGGTAGGGGTCGGCCAGTAGTAGATCGTCCCAGAGACATGGTTCAGGGAGGTGGGGCCCAGCCCCGGTGTTATGCTTTGCCAGCCAGGCCAGAGGCTGAGTCTTCAGATGCTGTTATTACAGGTAGTATTCTGGTCTGTGATAGGGATGCTTCAGTGCTATTTGACCCTGGGTCTACGTATTCATATGTGTCGTCTTATTTTGCACCCTACCTGGCTATGCCTAGTGATGCTTTGGGTATTCCTGTTTATGTATCTACACCGGTGGGTGATTCTATAGTGGTCGATCGAGTCCATCGTTCCTGTGTGGTAGTGTTTGAGGGTCTTGAGACCCTTGTTGATTTATTGCTTTTAGACATGGTGGATTTCGACGTTATATTAGGGATGGATTGGTTGTCCCCGTATCATGCTATCTTGGATTGTCACGCCAAGATCGTGACCTTGGCTTTGCTAGATTTTCCCCGATTGGAGTGGAGAGGGACCCCAGGACATGCCACCCGCAGTGTTATTTCATATGTGAAGGCTCGACGTATGGTCGAGAAGGGGTGTCTAGCTTATCTGGCGTGTGTTCGCGATTCCAGCATAGAGGTTCCTTCTATTGACTCTGTTCCTATTGTTCGGGAGTTCCCCGAGGTTTTCCCTTCAGACCTGCCGGGTATGCCTCCCGACAGGGATATTGATTTCTGTATTGAACTGGCCCCAGGAACGCAGCCCATTTTTATTCTGCCGTATCGCATGGCCCCGCCAGAGTTGAAGGAGTTAAAGGACCAGTTGCAAGACTTGCTAGAGAAGGGTTTTATCAGGCCTGGTGTTTCTCCTTGGGGTGCGACAGTGTTATTTGTGAAGAAAAAGGATGGATCGATGAGGATGTGCATT
Source organism: Nicotiana attenuata (assembly GCF_001879085.1). Lineage (NCBI taxonomy): Eukaryota > Viridiplantae > Streptophyta > Magnoliopsida > Solanales > Solanaceae > Nicotiana > Nicotiana attenuata. Next base: position 19,117 of record NW_017678840.1, read on the forward strand.
GATTACCGACAATTGAACAAGGTGACGATAAAGAACAAGTATCCACTGCCGAGGATTGATGATTTGTTTGACCAGCTTCAGGGTGCAAAGGTGTTTTCAAAGATAGACTTGAGATCTGGCTACCATCAGCTGAGGATTAGGGCGTCTGATGTCCCTAAGACAGCATTCCGCACTCGGTACGAGCATTATGAGTTTTTGGTCATGTCATTTGGGTTGACCAATGCCCCAGCCGCATTTATGGAGTTGATGAACCGAGTGTTCAGGCCATATTTGGACATGTTCGTGATAGTCTTTATTGATGATATTTTGGTGTACTCCCGCAGCCAGGAGGAGCACGAGCAGCACCTTAGGGTGGTTCTTCAGACTCTGAAGGATAGTCAGTTGTATGCTAAGTTCTCGAAGTGCGAGTTCTGGTTGAGTTCGGTTGCATTTCTGGGTCATGTTGTATCAGCAGAGGGTATTCAGGTGGACCCGAAGAAGATTGAGGCAGTCAAGAACTGGCCTCGACCAGCATCAGCTAC
>NW_017678841.1:0-19634 GCF_001879085.1 Nicotiana attenuata
GCACAAATTAGTGTTTGCAACCACTAATCCAACATACAAAACTCAAATCAGTCCAAATATCAACCACCCATAAACATCTAAGCATTAGAACATAAGACCCGTCAAATACTCACACTAGGGTTGAGCCACAACCCTAGCTAATGGGTCTAGCTACTCATATTTTGTGAAGAAAACAAGAAATTAGATGAAGATATAACCATAATAATTAATTACAAACTAAGATAATGAAGATTCAGCGTAATAGTAGCCCAAAATTACTCAAAAAGGAATAAAAGAGTCGTTCACGTGCTCAGCCCCAAGTCAGATTACAAAAGGTAGCCTAAAAATGTGAAAAGAAAGTATTTATACTAGGCCGAATTTTCTGGACAAAAATACCCCTCACGAGGTAGTGCAGTCCGCACAAAATGCATCGCGGACCGCACTGAGGCTTTTTGGCTTGGCTGTGCAGTCTCTGAAGTTGGCCACCGCGGCTGCGATGGTTTCAATGCGGTCCGCACAAAAACAACGACGGACCGCATTGGCATTAATTCTCCCAAGTCCCAACTCTCTGAACTCCTTCTTTGCGGACTGCACAATATCGATTGTGGTCGTGGTGAGGCCATTGCGGTCCGCACAAACTGCTTTGCGGCTGCATTGCTTGAGTTCTCGGAATAAACACCTCTCTGAATCTCCTCACTACGATCCGCACTAAATGGAATGCGGCCGCAGTGGATCTGTTGACTGTGCTTGGACTTGTTCTTTGTACTTCTGCATGTTTCACTCCTTTTTGAACTGGTTTTGACTAATTGTCACCTTTTTGACCAAACCCTACAAACAAGTACAACATGTAAGCCTTTGGGACTATTTTGTACACATTTTAAGCAAAACTCAAGTAAGAAGGAGTGTAAAGTGCACCATAATCCCTAGTTATCACTTGCCTTGAGATTTGTGTGAGGTAGGCTGATATGTGGGAGGTGGAGATGACTGATAATTTGATAGTGGATCTTGGTAGGAGGGTGCTTGGTAATTTTGGGTTGGCTGATATGTGAGTGGAGGTATTGGGTAAGCTTGGTATTTGAGGGGAGACTTGGTCCTTTGTGCAACCATCACGGCCCCTACGTCCCTCTTCTTAGACACACCACCAGACTGCAAGGCCTTATTTGTAGCTTGCAAGGCCTCGAAGTTTGTGACCATACCGCTCTTAATACCTTCTTCAATTTGTTCCCCCAGTTTGATAATGTCAGAAAACTTATGATTCTCAATCACCATCAATCATTCATAGTATTGCGCGTCTTGAGCCCGGACAAAGAACTTGTTCATTTGTTCTTCTTCTAAGGCGGGTCTGACCTTAGCAGCTTCAAACCTCCAGCAAGTAGCATACTCGCGGAATGTCTCTGTGGGCTTCTTCTTTAGATTCTGGATATAGAACACGCCTTGCGCATTCTCTGTGTTAAACCTGAACCTATCCATAAAATCAAATGCCATACCTACCCAGCTTGACCACTTCTTAGGATCTTGGCTGATGTACGAAGATCGCGCATCTCCTTTCAAATTCCTCATGAACAGCTTCATGCGGATCCTTTCATCTTTTCCTACCCCGACCAGCTTGTCGCAGTATGTTTTCAGATCGACCCTTGGATCACCTGTACCATCAAACATTTCGAACTTAGGAGGTTTGTACCCCTCCGGTAGTTCGACATCCGGTTGTATGCAGAGGTCTTCATAGTTCAACCCTTCGATCCCTTTACTTCCCTCAACACCCTGAATTCGGCTGGTTAGTTTCTTAAATTCTTCAGCCAAGTTTCTGATGAGTAGATCCTTTTTATCGTCTTAGGTGTGCAGGATATATGTTGGTGGAGAGTGGCATGGTCTCCACGTAGATGGGATTGTTGTGGTGGCCTGGTGTGTGGGCGTGGAAATGGTCATTTGCGGAGTTTTACGGTTCGGGGATGAGTAGTGGAATGTTGTTTGGAGTGTGGCAAGTGTTGCATTGGTTCTTTGTTTGAGCAGTGGGATGATTTGGTTGCTTTTGAGGAGGTGTGGGATTTTGAACGTTGGGGAAGTTGGTGTCTGGGGTGCTGAGGGAGAAGGATAGGTTGGCCAGATTCCGAACCTGATCGAGCTCTTCTTGAAGCTTCAACAATTTCTGCTCAAGTTGTGACACATTTTCATTGGGAACCTGAATAACATGGCCATCACTGGCCTCTGATGTTGTGTTCTCTTTTCTGATGTTCAAATCTTCTATTTTGCCTTTGTTCTTGTTCTTAACAGGACTAAGAGGAGGAGTGGGTGGAAGGCCCCTGGATCTCGTGGAATAAGATGATATTGCCAGAGTGCACGAACTAACCTTTGGGGAGGGGAATAACAAATCAAAAAATAAGCAAAAAGGTAACCAAGTTAGTGAGGATCATAAAGAGTGTTGCAATATTTAAACACGTAGTGCAGGAATGTAAATCGTGTCCTAATTTGGGGAACCTCGTTGTGCCCAAGGTGGGCCTAGGGACAAGTTGATTTGGAAAACTTGGAATGCTAAATGCTTCATTTCATTGATAAAGATAAGACAAATCCCAAATCGACATTAAACAGGAAATAAAAGTTACTAATGGCCACTGGCCTTGTTACATTTCAAGCGAAAAAGATAAATTCCTATCTACTTGGTCCCAGAAGGACCTTCCCCAGATTCGGCATCCTTGGCTCCTTCGAACAGCTTCCCCAACTCGCGAAGTCCTAGCAACAGGTATGCTCTGGCTCAATATCCACCTTCAGCCCCTTTAGCCTCTTGGCAATCTTCAACCCTTTTCAGAAACTTTCTTTCCAATTCCACTATGCCTCGCTCCAAGTATCCCAGCTTTTTGTTGGCGTTGGTAGCCATGTCTTTCCATTCCTCGATCAGCTTCTGGTTGGACTCTTGTATTTTGAGATGTTCACTTTCGCACTCACAGATCCTTTTGTGCAACTGGCTGTACTTGACTTGCGCCTCGGCCTTTTCATCTATAATCTTGTGGCCTCGACAAACCCTAGCTGGCCCAAACCATCATGATTGTCTCTCAACCAACCTGGATAGAAAGGAGTACAATTGGCGTGGTATCTGTCTGGCTCTATGGTGTCTTTCCCCATCACAATCTTGCTATGCCACATGTGTTGGGCTTGGCACTTATAGGGACTATCATCGCCTTGGAAGTCGGCTCGAAAGTGACTCATCTTGTCGACCCTGGGTATGACTTGCTTCCTACCAGCTTGCCTCATAACTTGCAGAGGAACGTAAGGGTAGGTTCCCCTCAGACCAACTAGTATCAGGAAAGGTGCGTCTCTAGATCGGACGATGAACTCCTCCGTCGGAAACCACTCAAACATCCACTGAACTTGTTCCTCGGTCAAATTATCAAATAGCTCAATCCATCCTTTTGCATCCTCAGGCTGAGCGAACATGTCGAGAATGTAATTCATTCGCTTTGGATGGTGGAAAGCGATGTGATCATCCCAGTCCCTACACTGAATTTCTTGTCAATATTCGCCCTTTTGGAGATGCTCTATGAGCCAAAGTTGAAATAGCAGATTGCAGCCTTCGAAGTGTTTTGCTCCTTGTTGACACTTCTCTAAGGCTCGGTATATGTCTGCAATAATCATAGGTACAATGCTGAATGCCTGCCCACCAATCCCCTCCATTAGGGTTTTGGTTACCATAGCCAACCTGGTATGAATTCTACCTTTCTTCATTGGAAATACAATCAGACTCAGAAAGCAAAATATAAAGACGAAAACCCTGCGATGGACGTGTCCCAAGGATGTGATGGCAAACTCGCCAGAGTAGGTGCAATAAGATTTGTTGTGACCGTACCTTTCATACAAGTAGTCAAAAGGGATGTATGAATCCTTCAAGCAGGTCAATTTCGGATTCTTCTTCAAACCCATCATTTTAGGGAAGCCCCTACCTTTGCGATTCTCAGGCATTAGCAAGCCCGGAGTTTCCCATACGAGACCGGCCAGTCTTCCTATCTCCTCCAGCAAAGGTGTTATTTCAATACCCCCAAAGCGGAATACGGCCCTTTCACAATCCCAAAACAATGTGGCAGCTTCTATGATCATGTTATTGGGTTGGATTTCCAGGAGGGATGGTAGATTTCCCAGATATTTTCTAACGAGATTTTGATCACTAGAGTGTAAATCTTTCCACTAGCTTAGCAACCTTGGGTGGATGTTGGTGACCATGCCGAATTTGGGGACTTCGTGCCTCATGTTTCTGCAAGGCAAATAAGGTTAGACCCTTCCCCCACCGAACTTGACTATTTAATATCAATGATTAGCAGGAAGCACCTAGTTCTCCAAATAAATGCACAGAACGTGACGACGTCCGTTTTGGGTTTAGGGAAATCCAGTGGACTTTGGACAAGGCTATCTTAAAGGATCATTATGTGGACAACATAACTGATTCGGCTAGGTTTGACCATGATGCATGCACAATTTAAGCAAAATGAGGTTTCTATGGGGTTTTAGACTGGTACCCTTGAGCGAATAACTCAAAGGGGAAGGCTCGGAACTGTCAACTGCACCGCTGATCGACTAGTTTTACCGCAAATATGCCTTTCCGAATTTAGGGGGGTAATGATATAGGAAGAGCGCAACCACTCATTATAAGCGTTGCTATAGTATTTGTTTTGGCACGAGTGGAGTATGATGTTGAGCATGATTATGCAAAAAAAAGAATAATTAAAAGCATGTTGGCATGTATTTGCACATTAAGAAAGCAATAAATACAACAGTTTCATAATTTAAAGCAATAAAGAAAAGAAAACAAGGAAGATATGTCAGTTTTGCTTCTAAAGAAGAAATTAGATGCTTAAAGGAATTAAATAAATAATTACGCATAGAGAGAGGTATAAATTCACAAGAATAATCTGAAATGGTAAAAGCCTAAAAAAATCCCCAGCAGAGTTGTCATGCTGTCGCGCCCCCTTTTTCCTTCGTGGAATCGGGTTTATGATATTTGGTTGGGACAACTCTTTCCTTTTGGGAAAGGGGTTTTGCAATTTTGTAGAGTCGCCACCTAACGATTTCAAGGTGCGATAGGGCACCTATAGGGTTCAACTACAATTGCGTTTGATAACCAGAGATAGGGTAAGGGCTTGAAATTATCCCAAGGGGAAAGTGTTAGGCACCCCTCAGGCCAGATAGTTCTTTGCGAATTTGTGCAATTAACAAGTAAACAAACAATGCTCAAATAAGAGGGGATTTTAAATACACAAGTGTTTGAAAATGATTAAATAAAATAAAGTTTTGAAAAAGTTATAACTAAGCATGTTAATGAATGTAAAGGGGGTCCTAGGTTTGTTTGTAATATGGATCACATCAATGCAATACCCGGTAATCACTCCTCAAAAGAGGGGCTACACGTGGTATTAGTGCACCGGTCATCATATCCATATCTACCCTTCCCACCCCGTAAAGATATTAAAGCGCGGATTGGTCTCGACCTCTATTGCGTGCTATTAGCCATCCCATTCCTATCAGTCCCGGAGGAATTTTAGGACTACTATTCCTATAAGAGGGAGGATTTTAGGTTGACTCTTAGGTTTAAAGGTAAAAAGGCTAAGGCGACATACAAAACACGTAGGACTACATTTAAAGGGAAAACATGTAAGCAATTAGAAGGCTCATATAATCCTCCGAAAATAATACATATAAATAGCACGACTCAAACACAGTTAAAGTCCGAATTTTTAGAAGTCCTAAAGCGGGGGATTTGAGTCAGAATCAGATTCATTATATAGCTCAAATAAGAAGTCTGAATCAGGCCTGCCTGCTGGTTGTAGCAGTTGCTAATTAAATAAAGGTAGTTCCAGTTTTATTCAAGTATTTACCTAAGGCTTGTCTAGGCGTAATACTGTTATCCTATGAGCATGATATCTATAGTGATGCTGTAAATAGTGATTAATTTTAAACATGCATTTTGGATCCTATAAACATGCTTTCTAAACCGTATTGATAAAAGGAGTAGGTTGTTTAAGCTGATTCAGGACAGTACGAGTCGAATCAATTTTTTAACTAAACTGGTTTTAGATCCTATAGGCAGGATTTCTATTATAGCTGATTTTTATTCCTACAAACATGGTATCTAAGTATTAAAGGCTGATTTTGGTCTTATAGGCATGGTATCTAATTGAACATGAAGTGGAGTAGGCAGGATTTGCTTGACCACAGCGAAATTCCTATAGGCATAATTTGTACAAAGATATTGATTTTAATCTTACAGGCATGACATCTAATTTCGAAGCTGATTTTAACCTTATAGGCATGATGTCTGATTATAGCCATTTAGATCCTATAGGCATGATGTCTAAGTGTGGAAGTAAAACATGCAGAATTTATTAAACAGATCCTATAGGCATGATGTCTAAGCGTGGAAGTAAAATATGCAGAATTTATTAAACAGATCCTATAGGCATGTTATCTACCCTTTCTAATAACTTGAAACATGCATAATTACCCCATCCCTTTTTACTAGCCAACCCTAATGTTTGTTACAAATTATTACAGACCAAATACTTAAATTACAAAAGAAGTGCAGAAATAAGAAATTACAACCAAAAGAAGCTTGATCTTGACTTCCTATCTGAGTTATATAATTAATCACTTCAGATGCCCATGATGTTCAAAGCCTTTCTCATACCTGGGTGTGTCAAAGTTCCTTAAGGGTCTCAAGGGACCCCAGGCAGTGCTTACACCCAGATTTGCATAACCAGACAGAAATGAGTGCAGTGTGGAAGGGCCAGCCCTTATACGTCCAAGTTCAGAGAGAGCTCAAGGGTCCCAAGGCAAGGCTAACACAAGAGGGGCAGAATCTAGGTTCTAAGAATATAGTGGAAGTGCGGGACACAGATTGATTAAAACTGAATCGGAAATATTAAGTAATAAAGGGTGATTTGAAAATAGTAGTAGTAGAGCTCAAAATACCCAGAATCGGTAGTTACACAAAGGGTCGAGGGGTTTTGGGAATACATTGTATGAAGCATATGACCCCAGAAAGGGGCAGGTTTGGTCATGCACAGCAATAGATGATGTTGGCCAGCCCACAAACCAACCAAAGGAACACAAACGCATAGAGGGGATATGGGGTTTGGGATTTATAAGTCAGCAAATCACATAACAAGTGACTGACAGAGTACATACATAGGGAAACATTAATCTAAAAGGGGAAGGGAGCATATTTCAGCATGCTAGTAATGTAAATAGACTGCAGAAACATTGCAGAAATCACATAACAAGTGACTGACGGAGTACATACATAGGGAAACATTAATCGAAAAGGGGAAGGGAGCATATTTCAGCATGCTAGTAATGTAAATAGACTGCAGAAACATTGCAGAAGTGAGTATGAATGAGAAACTGAAGCAACTTAAAGAAACATATTGTTATTGAGACTTAAAGAGTAAACTAGGACATACCAGTAGAGAAGCAAAGTGTAGAAAGGTAAAGCAAATGAGAGTCCACAGTCTAGCCTTGGCTTTCAGCCGACTAGACAAAGCAATATCACAAGTAGAAGTAAAGAAAGAGAGAGTTTTAAGTGTAAGTGTGTGCTTTGAACTCAAGTTGTTCGTATCTTTGAAAGAAGAGAGGGTAGGTATTCATAGTTTTGAAAACGAGTAGAAAATAAGGTAATCAGTAAAGTCTTAACACAAACATGGAAATAATCACCATTAGAATCAATTAACCCAAGTGATTCCCTTTAATTAAGGAATCATTGCTTAACGGGTACTAACATGTTTCAATTAAGGAAAGAAAATTAGTTTGGGACAGATTGATTATTGCCATATAAGGGGCAGTAAAAGCATGAAGTAAATAATCAAGTCTAAGTACAAAATATGTTTATTTTGGGAAAGGATTCAGCAAGGTAAAACATCATAGGAAAGGAATCAATTAATGTAAACAAGCGAGTGAAATTAGGGTTCATAAAAGAAAAACCTTTGCAATCAGTCACAGGATCAAGATCAATCAAGGAAGAAACATGATTCTGCACTTCAGTATATAAATAGAGCAAACAGAAGCATCAGACATGCGAGGCCAAAGACATTGGCAAAAGAGATAACACAAACATACAGTAGTGGCAGAAATAAGCTAGGATTCAGTAGTAAGAAAAATATTCGAAGCAAAGTAGTCAAGTAGGTCAAATAGTCACATAGAATCAACAGTGAAGAAGAACATAGTATCACATAAGAGAAATCAGAAACAGGTAAAGGTCTCACAGTAGTAATAAGTGAGAAAAACTTCTAAAAAATTTAGGGCTTCAGCAGTAGTCGAGTTTAAGAGATGGTAAGAACTCAAAATCAAACAAGTCAAACAAGGAAAAGAGAGCCAAAAACAAAGAACAAGTACACATTTAAATAAACAGTTTCAGAACTCGGATAAGACTAAAAGGAACTAGGATTTTTAACATGCTGAAATAGATAGAAGAATAATATGAGCAAATCGTTTTAAACATAGCAAAATCACAAACAATATTAAGATCAGAGAAGAGATCTTTTGAAAAACTTAAAGGAAACCCTAATCGTTGAAAAAATGAAGAGTCGTTTTGAAAGAAAAGTTGAAGAACCTTCGAGAAAACACTTAAGAAATTCATAATAAATACCGACCTAAGAGAGATCTGAAAGAAAATTGAAAGGTCTTAGAGCTAGGGTTTCAGAAAACCCAAAAGAAGTGAGAAAGACTTTGAAAGTTAATGATCTAACAAGAAAAAGCCAAGGATCGACCTTGAAAGGCCATGAATGGCCAGAGAAAGGTCATGGATGGCCGGAGAAAGGCCATGAACAATAGTCGAGCAAGGACTGGACCAGATTCCTTCGAGGACTGGTCATGAAACTACAAAAACAATCACCCAGGAGCCATAGGAGGCTGATACACGTCTCAAATGACCACGAGGGGCCATGGATTAGGAAGGTATTAGGGTGGATTAGGGTGGGATTAGATGGCGGCGGCTAGGGTTCAGGTGAGGTTTCACAGAGAATTGAAAGAAGAGGGATTCAAAGGCAGCGTTTGGTGATGAATGAGGTAGGGTAAGGGGTCGTTTAAGGTTAAAAATGGAAAGGGCGAATAGTGGTCGTTAATCTAAATGATCAACGGTCAGGATTAAAATGGTTAGGTAGGGGGTCCGGGTTGGGTCGTTTAATATGGTTAGGGGTCGGGTTTGAATGGGAATTGGGTCGGAAAATTGGGTTTAGTTTTGGATCAGATTTAGGCTAAAATTGAAATGTAATTGGGCTATTATTTAAATAGCCAATTTTCCCTTTTTAAAATTATTAAAAAAATAGGAAATTAACTTCTGGAAATAAATTGAAAGCACTAAAATGATTTGTAGCATATAACTAACAATTTAAAAATACAAGACTTAATTTTATGAATATAAAACACAATTAAATCTTAAAAAGGCTAATATTGCAATTATGTGCAATTAGCTTTTAAAAATACTAAACGAAATTGTAAAAACATGTAAAAATTACCTTAGCTATATCTTGACATAAAGATGAAAATCCAATAGATGAATTACCAAAAATAATAATTCTGGAAATGATTATTGGATATTATGGATAAAAAAGGGAAATAAATTGGTTTAAAAACCCTTAAAAATTATGGAAAAATAATAGAACACTTGAATATGCTTACATATGCATATATGTGCCATCTTGAAGTTATTTTGCATATTGAAAATATATAGAAAAAAATTGGGTGATAATATCTTGTAGATAGGAAAAGCACATCTGGAATGGCTCACTTCATGGGATCATGTCTTATCTCATGGGGGCACAAGAAAGCAAAATTCAGTAGCTCTCTCAACAGCTGAAGCTGAGTATGTCGCTGCAGCCTCTTGCTGTGCTCAGCTTCTATGGATCAAGCAGCCGTTGGAAGACTTTGGAGTGTACACTGATCGTGTACCTCTCCTGTGTGATAACACAAGTGCACTCAACATGGCCAAAAATCCAGTGCAGCACTAAAAAGAACCAAGCACATTAATGTGAGACATCATTTTCTCAGAGACAATGTGGAAAAGGGGCTCATCTATATGAAGTTTTGAAGCACAGAGGACCAAATTGCAGATATCTTCACCGAAGCCTGAGTAGAGAACACTTTGAGAGAAATAGACTGAAACTGGGGCTAATAAAGCCTAATTGAGAACCTGATTCCTACCATATGGCTATGAAAATCACATTCAGGTAAAATTAGCTAAAGTGTTTTCCAGCCAAGTCTAACTCACTTCTATACCGTTACAGGTAGACACCCATGATGATTATAGAAGCTGCTGAGGCAATGCATTGAGCGGTAAAACAAGGTTGAGCATTTTTTTAAAGATTGGTCAGGAACTTGGTTCTTGTGCCATAGGTTAGTAATCTTTTGCTTTTCTCATACATATCTCAAAAGAAAAAAAAAATGTAATGCCACATCATCAACCTTTTCAGACTCTGTATGTCACGTTTTTTCGTTCAAATCCTTTCACTTCCCTCTGAAATGTTGCATCTTCCCATGCATCTACCGTCGTTTCAGAACCCGTTTTTCTTTCCTTCATAATTGCCCTTCATCTCATTATAACCCTCTTACTCGCGAAAATTAATCGACCATCTCTATTCTCCTCAGTCTCTCCAGAACCTTCAAGCAAAAATTTCTATAATGGCTGAGCGAACAACACCACTCATCTCTTCTTCCACCACTGAAAACCCTAAACCATTTTCTCCTTCACCCTCTATCCCTCTCTCTACTCCCTCACTGATTCTACTCCTCCTCTAAGTGTTTCTAACTCAGACAACCCTAATAACGAAAACCTTTCTCCCATGTTGCCCGAGTCATTCAAAGAACAGAGTGAAGATGACATTGCAGTTCCAAAGGAAAAGAGTAAGTGTCCATCGGCAGAAAAAGCTTCATCGATCAATCCTGAAAGTGATAAGGATTCTAAGGAAAACCCTGATTAGTCTACAGGTACTCCTATCTCTCCTGTTGTTGCTTCTATGGAACCTCAAGAGAGGGATGCCATAGAAAATATGTTGGCTATTGCTGCTGAGGGAATTATTGGGACGGAAAACTCCACTGTGTCTGAGTCTTAGGGGGAAGAGACTCAGTCCTTGGTGGGAAAAGGAGCAATGGTTCTTTTTGAACAACATGTACCAGAAGAGACTACTAGGACCCCTCTTGATGGACCTGATCCCTCTCCTGAGGAAACAGGTCAGGAATCATCCTCCCAGGTTAGTCTCGACCCTGCTTCTTCTCCAAATTTTGATGTTGAGCCTTTGGAAATAGTGGCTTCTATTATGAGGTCCAATGATGAAGAAGATCAGGATGATATTGCTCTGAGTGCGTTCATTACCGTAAGGAGACCATTAGCAACTCCTGAGCCCCCTCCTAATCGACCTACCACAAGGTTGCAGAAGAAGGAGGCTTTTGAGTCTGCCCTAAAGAAGAGTAAGAGAAGTAAAAGGAAGAAGAAGAAAAGGTTGGTGAAGAATGGTGAAGTTGTGTGTGACAAGAATATCTCAGTTGTGGAAGTTGATGAGGAAGCTACAGAGGAACCAAGTTCCCTTATCAGGAAGTCTAAGAAAAAGAAGCACTCTCCTGAGAGTACTTCAAAAGAGGCTATTAAAACACCCAGTCAAGTCAGTAAAAGATAGTGGCAGGTTGAAGGAAGCAATGGTAGAAGGGTCTTTGTTTTATGAGGATGTGCAAGTGAAGTCTAGTGGGAAAGTTAAATCCAGTGGAAAGTCTATGAAAAGGAAGTTGGGGGATGTGAAGGAACCCAGTTCTGTGAAGAAGGCAAGAAAGGGAAGTATATCAGGTAAAGAGAGGCTGAGGTATCACAAAGTGTTGTGGGGTCGTACGTTTGACCCTGAGATTTTCGAGATGGCTGGAATGTGTCAAGTGTTTGATATGGTTGAGTTTTAACAGTGGGGACACCTATTCAAGGTGACGTGCCCAAGGTATATGAGGAAGAGGTTCAAAGTTTCTATGCAGACCTCTTTACCGTTGAATCTTATCAAATTTGTGCACTAGTAATTGGCATAGACATTGTTATCGACTTTGCTCTGTTTGGAGACATACTTAAGGTTCTTGCTGAAGGTCTGTCTACTGTTAGACATGCCTGTGGCTCAAAGTTTAGGCATGCTATAGTTAAGGAGGGAGCAGTGCAGAGGGAACGAGTGCATAAGAAAACCTTGCTTCCTGTTTATCAGTTCCTGTTTGAGTTGGTGAACAAGCTCCTGCTTCCTCGTGTTGAGAGGAGGTCCATCACATCCAAGTCTGATCTGTATTTGATGGAAGCACTGGATGGATTCTGAACTGTTAATCTGCCAGCCATAATGATTGAGCATATGCAAAAGGTGGCAGCATTCAAAGATGGAAATCACGGCCTCCCCTATGGTTTTCTCCTCACGCGTGTCTTCAAATTCTTTAAAGTGCCTTTGCGACAGCCTAAGATGGGGACCAAGAAGCAGCCTATCTCTAAAACTACTCTAGAGGAATGTGAGTGTATCGACAAAATGGGAGGGTTAGGAAGCACTTCAACGATTTCAAAGCTTATAAATGCTCAAAATAGTGCTACTGAAGAGATTAGAAAGTTGAAAGTTAGAGACTCAGCTCAGTCAGGCTCAAGAGGCATCAGGGTCCTCCAGTTCTTCAAATGCAGAGGTTGCTCGTCTGACCAAGGAGAATACTGATCTCAGGCAACAGGTTGAGAACCTGAGGGAGAAACTACTCACTGAGCAAATGTCTGCCAATGTTCGGATAGATCTTGTTCTCAACACCCTTGCTGCCTCTTCCAAGCTCTCTTTCTCTAGTGTCCCCTAGGCATATCTCTCACTGACCAGTGTCCAGTTTATCTCTCTTTTGATGATTTTGTGGTAGTTATGTTTTGTTCCTTTTCTTTTTTGATATGTATGGAAATCACTAGTATTGCTCCCGTGTAAACAGTCCAAAACTATTTTTGTTGTAAAGGCAAATGCTTGTGTTTTTTTTAATGAAAACTCTCCTTCCTTTGTTATAAATGCTTATGTGTATCTGCTTCTGTTTTCTATTATGTTGTGTGCTTATAAGTAGTATGAGTTAACTAGTCTAGACTTATTTATGCTATTTGCTTATGTGTGTTTTTAATGATGCCAAAAGGGGGAAGAGTAAGATAAAATAAAATTGAATGAGCTAAGGAGAAATGCAGGGACTGATTAAAGGGGAAGCACAATGTCAGGGGGAACTGGTGAAGTTCCTGTTACTTCATGTGGTTTCTATTGCTTTAAACATGATTGTCCATTTTTAAGTTAGTCATCATGAAAAAGGGGGAGATTTATGGGTTTAAAGTACCTTAGCTTTATGTTTTGATGATCTATCAAACTTACTATCAAAGAACTAGATAAGGAACCTGACACACTTGGTACACAACTCAATCAACGGACTCAAGCTAATGTGAGTTGCTATGACTTCAGAAGGTAAAGAATCAACGCAGGGACCTGATCCCCTTGGGTTCCCCTGATAGCAGTACGACGTCAACTGTCTACAGCTGGAAAGTGAACTGCCTGCACTGTACACGCAAACAGTGCAGCACAGTACAACAATCACTTCTCATTGACCAACCAAGTGATTACATCATTCAAGTGATGTCATCTATGTTGTATTAATAATAAACATTACAACAAAACATCACTTGAACACTTGAGAATTCACTCAAACATTCAAGCACCTGATAATCGAGCATTCAATTCTCAAGTGCTTCAAGAACAAAGTACAACACTACTACGGACCAATTCCTACAAACCTTCAGTGTTTGTGTCGTGACTAGAGTTAGCCATGAGTTGAAGTCTTTGTAATAGGTGTATTGCAAAGTGGATTGTAATAGGTGTATTACAAGTTAGTGAGGGATTAAGAGTTTAATTCCTAGATTGCAAAGGTTGTAATCTAAAGATTACTCATAGTGAAGTTGAAATCCTACCAGTATAGGTCGTGGTTTTTTATCCCCTTGAGTAGGGATTTTTCCACGTAAAAGTTCCTTGTTCCCTTTACTTACTATTGCGTTAGCATTTTATGTGAAAACCAATATAGGACCTGGTCTCTATATAGTTTGGTGGAGTCATATATTCTATCATTTCTCAATTTTCCTATGTTTGGTGGCTTAAAGGTTTTGAAAAACAATTTCTTATGAATTTATTTTCCTCCAATTGGAGGAAAATGTTTTCCTTATCAAGAGAAGGGAAAATATTTTTCAAAACCCTTCTTCAACCTTCCACGCCCTATTCCCCATCCCCACCAACCCCCACACTTATCCCACCCTACACCCACCCACCCTCCCCTAACCCTGCCTTACCCCTCCCTAAAAAGAAATATTATTAAGAATACTTTCTTTTCATGTTGTAGATAGAGTACTTTCTTTTTCATTTTAACAATATGAGTATTTTTTTTCATGATATAAAAAAGTTTCAACAAAAAAAGTGTAACGACCCGGCCGGTCGTTTCATGAATTATAGCCTTGTTTCCCCTATTTCTGCTTCTTTATGTGTTCTTCAGTTGTATTTCATCGTATCTTGTTGGTTGGTTGGTTCGGTTTCGGAGTGGTTTTGGAGTGAATTGAGACACTTAGTCTCTTTTGAGTAGGCTTAAGTTGGAAAAAAGTCGACCGGATGTTGACTTATATGTAGATGATCTCGGATGTGAATTCTGATGGTTCGGTTAGCTCTGTTAGGTGATTTTGGACTCGGGAGCGCGTCCGAAATGTGTTTTGGATGTCCGTGGTAGATTTAGGCTTGAATTCGCGAAAGTGAAAATTTGGCGTTTCTCGGTCCTCAGTGGAAATTTTGATATCGGGGTCGGAATCAAATTCTGGAAATTTGAGTAGGTACGTAGTGTCATTTGTGACGTGTGTGCAAAATTTTAGTCATTCGGACGTGATTTGGTAGGTTTCGGCATCGTTTGCGGAATTCGGAAGTTTGGAAGTTCTTAGGCTTGAATCCAAGGGTGATTTGGTGTTTTGATGTTGTTTGAGTGTTCCGAAGGTTCGACTAAGTTTGTATGGTGATATGTGACTTTTTGGTATTTTTGGTTGAGGTCCCGAGGGCCTCGGGATGAATTTGGATGGTTAACGGAAGAGTTGGAATTTAGTTGGTACATTTGAAGTTGCTGCTTCTGTTATTTCTACACCTGCGAATTGGGGACCTAGGTGCGAGGTCACGGATACGGTGGGGAAGCCGCAGATGCAGACATTGAGGGACAAGAGGAGAAACCGCAGATGCGGTGTGTTGGACGCAGGTGCGGTTCCTGGGGCGCAGATGCGATCCTGTGTGTTTAAGTGAAAACCGCAGGTGCGGTTGATTGGACCGCACAAGCGGTTGTGCAGGTGCGGTGGAAGGACCGCAGATGGGGAAACTGCTGGGAAGAATGTATGTAAAGGTTCTTTTGCGAATTTTTGCCCATTCTTCACCATTGTTGGCCGGGTTTTGAGCTTTGGCAGTGATTTTCAAGAGGAATCGAGGGTTATCAGTTGGGTACGTTACTTGGGCTTTATTACTTGTGTTTATGATGATTTTCCTACTGTTTAATCATGAAATTAGTGGGAATTTGGGGTGAAGTCAAAGGGGTTAGGGCTTGAGTTTTGGAGAGTTTGATTTGGGATTTGAGGGACTATTTGAGGTCGGATTTTGATGAATTTTATATGTATAGGCTCGGGAGTGAAAGGAGTTTCTAGTTTTGTTGATTTTTATCAGATTCTGACATGTGGGCCCGGGGAGCGGGTTTGGCTGAATTTTGGGATTTTGGTATAATTTGATAATTTTTCGTATGGAATTGGTTCATTGGCCTATATTGATGCCTGATGACGAGCAGCGCAGGTTGGAGAGGTTTGGTAGACTTCAGACTCCGACTTTCAATGGTTAAGAGGGTGAGGATGCCAGGGTTTCTTGGACAAGTGTTAGAGACTCAATTCACCGTCAGGAGCGAGTAGAGGGGGAGGCCAAGAGGCCTCATAGATCTGGTAGTTTTGGGGGTGCTCCTCATGGGGGCCAGTCTCAGTACGGTAGAGGCCGCCCATTCAGACATGCTCAGTCAGTTCGCCCAGTTCACCGTGGGACATCATCAGGCAATGGTCCTCACAGTTCTCATCAGGGCCATTCATCACTTAGTGCTCTCCCAGCTCAGAGTGCGTCCCGTGCCCCGTTAGTTCAGGGCTTTTCCATGCCAGGTTCTTCAACTAGTCATCCCAGTGCTAGGGGTTCCCTTCAGTCCCCGTCACCAGCACCAAGGGGTTATTATTAGTGTGGAGAGTTGGGGCATATGTGGAGGAAGTGTCCTCGTCGTCATGGGCGTCCACCTCAGCAGAGGAGTCAGCCATCGACTTCAGCACCGGTTACTTCATCACCCACCCAATCAGCTAGGGGTGGAGGACAGTCAGCTAGGGGTCACCCTAGAGGGAGAGGTCGATCAGGTGGTGGTCAGGCCCGTTTCTATGCACTCCCAGCTAGACCAGATGCTATTGCTTCAGATGCTGTGATCACAGGCATTGTCTCAGTTTGCCACAGAGATGCGTCTGTATTATTTGATCCTGGTTCCACTTTTTCATATGTGTCATCATATTTGGCTCATTATTTGGGTACGCCCCGCGAGTCTCTTATTTCATCTGTTCGTGTATCTACTCCGGTCGGTGATACTGTTGTTGTGGACCGCGTATATCGGTCGTGTGTGGTGACTATCGGGGGTTTGGAGACCCGAGTGGACCTTTTGTTGCTTAGTATGGTCGATTTTGATGTGATATTGGGCATGGATTGGTTATCTTCGTGTCGTGCTATTTTGGACGCTCATGCTAAGACAGTGGCGTTGGCTATGCTGGGGGTACCACGGATTGAGTGGCGAGGTTCGACGGATTATGTTCCCAGCAGGGTGATTTCATTCTTGAAGGCCCAGGTGATGGTTGGGAAGGGTTGTTTTTCTTATTTGGATTTTGTTGGGGATGTCGGTACAGAGACCCCTTCCATTGATTCAGTTCCAGTAGTGAGGGATTTTCTGGAAGTGTTTCCTGCAGACCTGTCAGGTATGCCGCCGGACAGGGATATTGACTTCGGTATTGATTTGGTGTCGGGCACTCAGCCCATTTCTATTCCACCGTATTGTATGGCACCGGCGGAGTTGAAGGAGCAGCTTTAGGACTCCTTTATAAGGGGTTTATTGGGCCTAGTGTGTTGCCTTGGGGTGCGCCTGTTCTATTTGTGAAGAAGAAGGATGGCACGAAGAGGATGTGCATTGATTACAGGCAGTTAAACAAAGTCATAATCAAGAACAAGTATCCTTTGCCTCGTATTGATGATTTATTTGACCAGCTTCAGGGAGCGAGAGTGTTCCCCAAGATTGATCTCAGGTCAGGGTATCACCGGTTGAAGATCAGGGACTCATACATTCTTAAGACAGCTTTCACGACCCGATATGGTCATTATGAGTTCCTTGTGATGTCTTTTAGGCTGACCAATGCCCCAGTAGCGTTCGTGCATTTGATGAACAGCGTGTTTCGGCCTTATCTCGACTCGTTTGTTATTCATTGATAATATTCTGTTGCACTCGCGTAGTCAGGAGGAGCACCTTGAGCATTTGAGAGTTGTGTTGCAGCGGTTGGGGGAAGAGAAGCTTTAGCAAACTTCTCCAAGTGTGAGTTTTGGCTCGATTCAGTTGCGTTCTTGGGGCACGTGGTGTCTAGTGAGGGTATTCAGGTTGATCCGAAGTAGATAGAGGCGGTTCAGAGTTGGTCCAGATCGTCCTCAGCCACAGAGATCCGTAGCTTTCTTGGTTTGGCAGGTTATTACCGTCGGTTCGTTCAGGGATTTTCATCTATTACGTCACCTTTGACCAAATTGACTCAAAAGGGTGCTCCTTTCAGGTGGTCAAATGAGTGTGAGGCGAGCTTTCAGAAGCTCAAGACTGCCATGACCACAGCTCCAGTGTTAGTTTTGCCATCAGCTTCAGCTTCATATACAGTATATTGTGATGCTTCTAGGGTTGGTATTGGGTGTGTGTTGATGCAGGAGGGTAGAGTGATTGCCTATGCTTCTCGTCAGTTGAAGCCTGATGGGTTTTCAGTATTTTATGTTTTGATGATCTAACAAACTTGTCATGAAGAACCAGATAGAGCACCTGGCACATAGGACATACATTTCATGTGAACTAATCGAAGCCTGAAAATCAGCAAAGGGAGGAACACAACAAGGACCTGATGATCTGGTCCTTTAGGGTTCTCCGACACAAGCAAGTCAATGACTGTACGCAATTAAGATAAAGAGGAACACAACAGGGACCTGCTGTCTTAGGGTTCTCTGACAAAAAGTACAAGTCAAGTACACAGCTGGAACGTGACAGAAGAAACTGACCATCTGGCAACTGTGACAGAAGAGGAACACAACTAGGACCCGGTCTGTTGGTGCGTCCTGACAGGAAGTACAAAGCCCACTATCCAGCTGGAACGCAACTGCCCAGAAGTGGCTGTGCAGATTGTACAATAGTCACTTCTCATTGGGAAGAAGTATACACCTTGAGTTGACATCACTATCTATTGTGCCATCTTTTGTGATAAAACAACCTGGTGCAAGACACACTATTTTTGTGCATTCAGTGATATTCTCTCAAGCATAACAAAGTTCATCTAGCATTGAAGTCACTGGTGTGTCAAGAACAAGAAGACAACTCCACTAAGGATCAGTTTCTAACCGAGTCTTATGTACGTCCATAGTTGAGTTGTAATCTTGTTAATTGTTCTACATTGTAATTCCTAGTTTGCTTTCTTAGAAGCGCTGTCTTAGGAACAAACCAAATTCTTAAACTTTAGAGATTATGTTGTGACTAGGAATAGTCATAAGTTAAATCCTCTGTAACCAGTAGAGTTATAGAGTGGCTTGTTGTGGTGCATCACAAGTTAGTTTGAAGTTTTTGCAAAAGGGTGCTTGCAAAGTGGCTTGTAATAGGTAGATTACAAGTTAGTTGAGTTTAAAGCCTACAGGTGTAGGTCGTGGTTTTTTGATCCCCTTGTGTGGGATTTTTCCACGTAGAAAATCTCTAGCCTTCTTTACATTCAGTCGTTACTACATTCTACGTATCAGTCTCATAGAGGGCCAGGTACTCTACAGTTGAGTGGACTCATATAAGTCATCAATTGGTATCAGAGCGGGTTTTTCCTATCAGGCTAACACCTAGGATGGATCCTCAAATGGCTGCTCCACCAAACTTTGAAGAAGGACAATCAATCTATAGACCTCCCAGATTCAATGGTCAATACTACGGCTGGTGGAAGACCAGGATGCACGATTTCATTATGGTAGAAGATTCAGAGTTGTGGGACATTATATGTGATGGTCCATATGTTCCCATGAAGAAGATTGAAGAAACAGGGCAAATGGTGCCGAAAGGAAGAAGAGAGTACAACGACATTGACAGAAAAGCTGTAGAAAAGAACTACCGTGCCAAGAAAATCTTGATGTGGGGCATAGGACCTGATGAGTACAACAGAGTCTCAGCTTGTGAAACTGCCAAAGAAATATGGGAGGTGTTGCAAACCGCTCATGAAGGAACCATTCAGGTCAAACAATCCAAGATTGACATGCTCACCACAGAATATGAGCTCTTTAGGATGAAGGATGATGAATCTATACAAGATATGCACACTAGTGTCACCT
>NW_017678842.1:0-4563 GCF_001879085.1 Nicotiana attenuata
CGATTCCGAGACGTTGGTCTGAGGGGCATTTTGGTCATTTTACCTATTTTCGCGCCCTAGCTCTAAATTTAATAGTGGAATCAGTTGTTTGAAATATTATTTACGATATGTAATTGAATTGAATAGATTTGGGCCATTTGGAGTCGGATACTCGTGGCAAAGGCGTGGTTTCTATTGATATTGAGCCGGTTCGAGGTAAGTGGCTTGTCTAACCTTGTGTGGGGGACCTTCCCTTTAGGATATGAGATGTGGTAATTGAGTGCCTTGTACGTGAGGTGACGAGCGCGTACTTGAGCTAATTGTTGAAAAATCCGATTTTTACTTAAGATATTGAGACTGAGTTGCCTTCATATTTGCCTTGTTTTACTTGCAGTTATAATCTGTGTTAGATTAGAAAAGCATGTTTAGTTGATTTAACTTGCCTAATTGTTTAAGTTGCCTTGACTGTACTACGTGAAACATGCTAGGCTAGTACTACCTGATGTTTGTCTTTTGTACTTCATTTCTGAATATCTTCTGGTTGTGGTTGCGCATTTACATTGGGACTACGGATGTGGGATTCCGGTAGCTCCCCCCTTGTTTGTTTACTTTGGGACTGCGGGTTCGATTCCCGATAGATCCCCCTGCACATTTACTTTGGGACTGCGGGTTAGATTCCCGATAGATCCCCCTGCCTATTTACTTTGGGACTGCGGGTTAGATTCCCGATAGATCCCCCTGCACTTTTACTTTGGGACTGCGGGTTCGATTCCCGATAGATCCCCCTGCACATTGATGGTTGGACTACGGGACGGTATCCCGGGAGATCCTTCGGATGTACACATATGATGGACTACGGGACGGTATCCCGGGAGATCCACTGGACAGTTGAAAAAAGGGGCTACAGGACGGTATCCTGGTAGACCCTCATTGTTATCATTGGTATTGAGCTGTGTTTATTCTATACCCGTGTAGTTGTTATAGCCTCGTTGACTTGTCTTATCTCACTGTTGTACTTATTATATCTGTCAGATTTTTATACTGTTAAATTATTATTATTATTATATATTGTCTCAGTAGGGCCCTGACTTTCCTCGTCATTACCCAACCGAGGTTAGGCTTGGCACTTACTGAGTACCGCTGTGGTGTACTCATGCCCTTCCTGCGCATGCTTTTCATGTGCAGATCATTCAGGTACCTCCACTCAGGCGCACTATCAGTGAGGCAGGAGGACTACGGAGAATTCGAGGTAGATCTGCTGCGTCCGCAGACCGACGAATCTCCCTCTTACTCTATCTTTAGTACTTAGTTTTCCTTCTTTCGGTTGTTAGAAATTCTGGAGTATGGAACCGTACTATACACTTCTGTAGCCTGTGTTGCCCATGAGTTTCCGGGTTTTGGGAATTGTTTTAGGCTTGTGATATTGAGTTGTACTTGCCAAGCGGCATTCAGTACAATTTCCTTTAGATACCTGATTTGATTTTCTCTATTTTTCCGCAAGTATTATAATTCCGCAGATGTTAGGCTTACCTGGTCATGGGGACCAGGTGCCGTCACGACATGTTCACGATTGGTGAACTAGGGTCGTGACACAGCGGTCCCCTCCCCTCCACCCCCCCACCTCCCCACCACCACCATTGTTAACCAAAAAAAGCTCGAGTGGAGCCCACCGGTCCCGCAAAAAGTGTAGATTCTCGGTCCCACATCGTATCTAAGGTGTTATCTCATAGTGGGTTGCTTGTTTCGGCTCCTAATCACCAAATCTTCAATTTTCCAAAAACTTCAAATCGAGGTATTCCGACTTATTTTATATTAAAACTCATGTATAAAAAATGCCTATTAGTTATTTTTACTGTGTTCTATGTTATTTCGTGATTGTTTTGCGATTTAATTAATTTGTTATTTTTTATCCGGATTATATTATTAGTGTGATAAAAAAACCCATAAAATAGAGAAATTGTTATTAGTTGTTAAAAAAATTTGATTAGTTAATTTTTACTTTCGTATATGTTTTTTCGTGATTTTTTTGTGATTAAATTAATTTTTCACTTTTATCCGGTTTAGATTAGTTATTTGCTAAAAGATTAGTAAAATAGATAAATTATTATTTTAGGAATAATTAATGTTATGTAGATGTTATTGATGTACATATATGAATATGTGACTTTAGTTCCCTGTATTGGTGTCTTGTGCCCGTAAGTTTAATGTAGTGCTCGTATTTGTAATGTGGTGCCCTTTTAGCACAGTAAAATGTAGTGCCCTTTAGCGTAGTATCTTTGTAACTATTGAAATTAACTATTTAATTATCTGTTAAACCCAAAAATATCTGAAAAAAATTGATAGTTCTAACACAAACTCTCTCGAAATCTAGTCAACAAAACGTAAGATAGAGCTATTAAATATAAACATAAAAGAATAATAAACAAACATATTTATAAATAATATAGTAAAAATATCGAATAAATTTTAAATAGTAAACTATAAAATATAAAATTATAATATAGAATAAATAGTAAACTAACATATTAAATAGTAAATAGTAAACTAACATATTAAACTAATATATTAAATAATAAATAGTAAACTAACATATTAAATAGTAAATAGTAAATTAACATATTAAATAGTAAACAGTAAATAGTAAATTATAATATAGAATAAATAGTAAACAAACATATAAAATAATAAACAAACATATTAAATAGTAGTCGTCATGGAGGTTCCGCCTGTGCATCCCGGACCTGCATCGCTAGAGCTACTGTTGCTACAGGCAGAGTATAAGTCTTCGTGCATATGAGAGGGGCAGTGTTTGGCCCAAACATTCTGCGCTAGACGGGTAGACGATATGTGGGACTTTCTTAGGGCCCACCCACTCCATCCCCGTATCGTTAGACGCCTTCAGGATACGTGTTTCTATAGGATCATAGAGATCGGACGGTTGTAGTTGGATTGGTCGTTGATCACAGCTATGATAGAGCGGTGGCGACCGGAGACGTACACCTTTCATTTACCCTTCGGCGAGGCTACCATCACGCTTCACGACGTGGAGGTTCTTTATGGGCTGCCGGTTGATGGATTACCTGTAGCTTTACTGAATGCTGTCAGAGATTATGCGGGATTGCATTACCTGGAGATATTGCAGTGCCTAACCGTTTTCCAGCTAGCGGAGGAGGCTGCATTGAGTGGAGACAGTCGTTTGCAGTTAACGCCCGTCTGACTGCTGTGAGCATGTGATTTTTGCCATGTTTAATTTACTCCTACAAATCCATTAAAATTAGGATTTTTCCTTTAATTATTTGATTTCTAGGAATTAATTGCATAAGTTTGGTGTCTTGTTTGCATTTTTTGTCTGCGCATTTTTATTCAAAAAATAAATATAAAAAAATATATGTTGCATTTTAATTCATAAAAATACAAAAAAAATGTGTAGCATTTTAATTCATAGAAAATACAAAATATGTTGCATTTTTTGCATTTAGGCATTTAATTTCACAATTCTAGTATTAATTAGGTATTAATTTAGTTTTAAAATAAAAAGAAAATTGCAAAAAATAGAGTTTTGAATATTTTAAGGAATACATAGTCTAATTATGTCCTTGTTTTAGCATAAGCAATAAATAAACAAGTATATAAAAAATACAAAAAGAGAAAAAGAAAGAAAAAGAATTAATAGAGTTGGTCTTGTTAAAGGACCCAAAATTTGGGCCAAAATACAATTCTAGCCCAAAAGAGGACCCAAAATTCGGCCAAGACCCAGCCCAAATATCCCTGATCCGGTCCAGTTTCCCTTACCACCAAAACGACGTCGTTTTGTTTATGATTAATCCTAGCCGTCTATGTTTCTTGATCCAACGGACGGGAACCCCCTATGCTTTAATATATAAGTGTCCTAACCATACCCCACCCCCCCATTCACTCATCTCTCTCACACCCCACTCCTCTCCCCACCGGAAATCCTCACCTCCACAGCCCCACCGTATCTCCGCCCCCTTCCGCCTTCCGCCGCCGGCCGGAAATCGCCTCCGCCGGCGGCGGTGCTCCAAATAACCCAAAAAATACACCATGGAATCCTCTCATCATCCTCTTTCCGACCCCCAACAAATCACAACCAAAATGCTCGGATTTCAAATCTAAAATCCGTCCAAAACCCTATCTTCTCCAAACTCAACAAAATTAACACCATACACTCTCCTTACCCTCTTCTTCCCGAATCTCAAGTTAATTTTCTTCAAATCTAACCAGAGTTGCTCGAATCCCAGATCTAGGGTTCCGGATGGGGTCTTTGGGGCTTCAGTGGGTAATTGATCCTTGTATGATGATATTTGCCTATTTTTGGCAAAGAATAGGCAAATAACATCATTTGGGGATCAAGTTCGAAGGCGTTTGAGATCGATTGTAGATTCGCGTAAGTTTTTCTTGTATTTTTCTTTTACTGTTTTTTGCTTTTACTTTTTTTTTTTAGTTATTATTTGATTTTTTCCCAGTATATAGTTTAGGGAATTTCAGTAGAATTGATTCTGTCTGATTTTTCTGTCTGTTCTTAAAATTTGCTTTCTAGTTTTGATTTCTTTTTTAGTCTTTCTC
>NW_017678842.1:7577-9514 GCF_001879085.1 Nicotiana attenuata
GTTCAAAATAGTTTTGATTTTGGCAAATCTGCCCGAACTACGCTGGTTTGATTCTCACCGGATGTGAGATACGTAGGCAACCCTCATCGGGTCCAACCTCCCTTTTTGCAAAAATAGCCAAAAAAATGTCAAAATTTTAATTTTAGTCACAAATAAGTCAGGTGGTGTCATTCTTGCTTAAAATAAGCCGAATGTCCCCAAAAGGACGCCGGAAGGCCGTTTTTGCAAGAATAGCCACCCTGAGTCATTTAAATGGTTTGCGGGCACAGCCTTAAAATCTTCCTCCCAGAAGTGATGAAAGGTCGTATTTACAAATCCAAGTCTTTATTTTCTGAATAAATAATTTTTGCACAAATAGCCATTTTTCAAAATAAATCATTAAGTTCCCCTAAATAATGTGCAGGATGAATTCAAGTGACATCGAAACCTTCTCAGTCCTGAGCGAGATCCCTTTGAAACTCCATATGTGGTGGCATGACTTGGGAAAAGGAAGCAGGGATACTGTGGTTAAAAGCCTGGGCGGTCTTGTAGATTTATTGAAAATCAGACCAAGGAAGGATGTCATTGAGGCACTGATACCATTTTGGGACCCGACCCGTAATGTATTCCGGTTTTCAGATTTTGAACTCACACCCACATTGGAAGAAATTGCCGGATATGCCGGTCTCAACGGGAATTTCCGCGGTAGATACCCTTTGGCCCCACGACCGATAACTCTTCATAGGTTTTTGGACTTGTTGAACATCAGTCGGGATATTCAGGACCCGCATCTGGCGGAAGGGTGTTGTACACTACACTTCCTATATCACCGGTATGGTAACCCCAAAGGTTTTGAGGAACCCAATACAGGATTAACACATGCTGGAAATAAGGACAAATGGGAAGCCCGACGGGGATTAGCCTTCATGGTGGCCTTTTTGGGAGTGGTAGTTTGTCCTAGAAAAGATGGTCACATAGACCTTGGCCTAGTAGGAATGCTAGAGGTTGCTATGAAGAAACCTACTAGCATAGTGGTTCCCCTGATTGTAGCAGAAATATACCGAGCTCTGACCAAATGTTGAGAAGGGGAGAAATTCTTTCAAGGTTGCAATTTGCTCTTGCAGTTATGGATACAGGAACATCTTTGTCACCGCACAGGATATATGAACTACGGCTTAACCGGGTTGAGTTGTATTGTAGAGTTCGAGACCCGAGTTTCAGGTATTGAGTTCCCGGAGGGTACTGAGGCCTGGTCGTCATGTTTAAGATCCCTCACTACAGATAAAGTAGAATGGGCTTATGGATGGCTTCCTCCTACTGAAGCTGTGTACACATCGGCAGACGTCCCTTATATTCTTTTGATGGGTATTCGAAGCATTCAGCCCTATGCTCCTTACCGCGTTTTGCGACAATTTGGAAGATTCCAGACGGTGCACAGCGATGAAGACCTGAGTGGGCAAGTCATTGAGTTGGGCCCAAAAGCTGCATTCCCTGAAGGCCGAATCCGAAAGATATGGAATGAGTGCAGGTACCTTGAGCCTAAAACTATAGTACAGGACCGGGCCAGAGGTGAGGTAGATCCCAAATACTTGGTTTGGTTCGGTAAAAGGTTTCAAATCCCCGAGAGACCCGCCAAAAGGCCACATGTGCAACAATTAACAAGCGAGGCTCAGGTGCAGTGGGATTGGTTGGCTAAAGAAAAGGAGTACAGAGCTCGAATTGGAGCATTGGAAAAACAGGTTCAGGAGCTTCGGTTCGAAAACAGCTTGCAAGCCGCAGCTGATGAAGGTGATAAAAAGCAATTGGCCCAGGAGAATGAAGCTCTCAAGGCCCAAATTCAACAACTGAAATTAGATGCAAGGAATCGAGAAAGAAGTCTATCCGACGAGAGATTGATAAGAGGGTTGAAGAAACAAGTCCTGGACTATCAGGAAGAATTGGAAAAATCTGAGGGAAGC
>NW_017678842.1:13882-14524 GCF_001879085.1 Nicotiana attenuata
TCTAACGCTTCAATCATGGTGGCCAGAGAAATGATTAGACACGGTTTCAGGCCAGGAAAAGGGTTGGGAAAGCCTTACAAGGAATATCAGAGCCAGTAACTCTACCCGCAACAGAAAAGTTCTTCGGAGTAGGCTTCCACCCTACCCCAGATGATGAGAAATGGGCTGAAGAAAGAAAGAAAGAAGGATGGGTTCTGCCACAGCCATTGCCATATCTCTACGATACTTTTGTCAAGACTAAGTATGGCAAAGAAAAGGATGATGAGTTGTTCACAGTTGAGGAATTCGAAGACATATGTGGAGCTATGAGAGAAATGCTTTATGAAACCAACATGGTTCAGCTAGGAGAAGGGACTAGCACCGCTGAAATGCTCTATATGGGACCAGATGCTAAACTCCAAAACTGGAAGGCTACGCCATTCCCGATTAGGCGGGAGTCCCGGTAGACTAGCCCTGCCACCTTTTCTACATCTCGAGTTATTTCAGGGTGTAGCTCGGGTGTCTTTTTAGTTCCATGTCTTTTAAATTCCTGAATGTAAACCCTGTTATCTTTCCAATTCCAAGAAATGAAATCAATATTTCATCGTCCATCTTTCTTTTCTTTCTAATTTTGGTTGTTTTTCCTTTTTTCATCTTTTCTTT
>NW_017678842.1:15947-17443 GCF_001879085.1 Nicotiana attenuata
TTTTCCTTTTCATCTTTCTTTCAGTTATAATAATGCAGCTTTAAATAACATGACATGCTTGCGGACTCCATGCCCGGACTCAAACACGCTGTTTAATTGTGAAATAATGAATCAAGAACCGGAATATGATGAGGAAGAGGCTTTTAAGGAGATCAACCGAGAATTGGACCAATTTGAGAACAAACCTAAGCCAAACCTGAATGACACTGAACCGGTTAATTTGGGAACGGCCGAAGAAATAAGGGAAACCAAAATAAGCATTCACACAGATCAACACACTCGAGATGCAATAATCCAGCTCCTGTTCGAATTTAAAGATGTGTTTGCTTGGTCGTATGACGACATGCCAGGACTAAGTATGGACCTAGTGGTGCACAAATTGCCGATCTACCCCGATTGTCCTCCAGTACAACAAAAGCAAAGGAAGTTCAAAACTGATATCAGTGATAAGATCAAAGAAGAAGTCACAAAACAGTTAAAGGCGGGGGTAATTCGAGTGGTCCGATATACCACGTGGTTGGCCAATGTGGTTCCAGTACCAAAGAAAGACGGAAAAACCCGGGTGTGTGTAGATTACCGAGATTTGAACAGGGCAAGTCCCAAAGATAATTTCCCGTTACCTAACATTCACATCCTTGTTGATAACTGCGCCAAACATGAAATACAGTCTTTCGTGGACTGTTACGCAGGATATCACCAAGTGTTGATGGATGAAGAGGATGCCGAAAAGACAACTTTCACTACACCATGGGGAACCTACTGTTATCGGGTCATGCCGTTTGGGCTGAAGAATGCTGGGGCAACTTATATGAGGGCCATGACCACCATCTTCCACGATATGATGCATCAAGAATAGAGGTGTATGTGGATGATGTAATCGTTAAGTCACGAACTCAGAACGATCACGTTCGAGATTTGAGAAAATTCTTTGAACGGTTGCGCAAGTATGATCTAAAGTTGAATCCAGCTAAATGTGCTTTCGGAGTCCCATCGGGCAAGCTCTTGGGTTTCATAGTCAGCAGGAGAGGTATTGAGTTGGATCCAACAAAGATAAAGGCCATTCGAGATTTACCTCCTCCAAGAACTAAGAAGGATGTGATGAGTTTACTGGGCAGGTTGAACTATATCAGCCGATTCATCGCTCAATTGACCACCACCTGTGAGCCCATATTCAAGTTGTTGAAAAAAGATGCGGCCATCAAATGGACATCCGAATGTCAAGAGGCCTTCGATAAAATCAAGGAATATCTGTCAAATCCTCCAGTATTGGTCCCACCGGAGCAGGGACGACCCCTCTTCTTGTATCTGACAGTGTTGGAGAATTCTTTTGGCTGTGTCCTCGGCCAACACGACATAACTGGAAGGAAAGAGCAGGCAATTTACTATCTGAGCAAGAAGTTCACCGGATACGAGGCCAAATACACCTTGTTGGAAAGAACATGCTGTGCTCTGACGTGGGTTGCCCAAAAGCTGAGACATTATCTTCAAGCCCATAC
>NW_017678842.1:17458-19624 GCF_001879085.1 Nicotiana attenuata
TGGATCCTTTGAAATACATATTCCAGAAACCGATGCCCACTGGGAGGTTGGCAAAATGGCAAATCTTGCTCACTGAATTTGACATAGTCTATGTTACTCGCACGGCAGTGAAAGCCCAGGCCTTGGCGGATCATTTGGCTGAAAACCCGGTTGACGAGGAGTACCAACCATTAAGTACCTATTTCCCGGATGAAGAGGTAAATTCAGTAGAAGCCATCTCTGAGGACACTCGTGCTTGGAAAATGTTCTTTGACGGAGCAGTAAATGCAAGAGGTGTAGGCATTGGGGCAATCTTGATATCACCCAATGGTCAACACTACCCAGCTACAGCCAGGCTCCGATTCTTTTGCACAAACAATAGCTGAATACGAAGCCTGTATCATGGGCATGAATATGGCAATTGACCAAGATGTTGAAGATCTATTAATCATGGGGGACTCTGATTTGATTATCCGGCAAGCCCAAGGAGAATGGGAAACTCGAGATGTTAAGCTCATTCCTTATCGACAGCATGTAGAAGATCTCACCAAACGCTTCAAGTCGATAAAATTCAGGTATATCCCTCGGTGTCATAATGAACTAGCAGATGCACTTGCCACTCTAGCTTCAATGCTGCCTTACCCAGGCAATGCCCATGTTGACCCTTTAGAGATTCAAATCAAAGAAAAGCACGGGTATTGTAATGCGGTTGAGGTGGAACCAAGTGGTCAGCCCTGGTATCATGATATCAAGAGATTTCTGAAAACACAGGAATACCCTGAGCAGGCCACCGGAGATCAGAAAAGAACCATTAGACGACATGCGAGTGGTTTCTTTTTAAGTGGTGATGTTTTGTATAAAAGAACCCCGGACCTCAACTTGCTAAGATGTGTTGACGCCGAAGAAGCTGGAAGAATTATGCATGAAGTGCACACAGGAGTATGTGGACCTCATATGAATGGTTATGTGTTGGCAAAGAAAATTTTGCGAGCCGGGTATTACTGGATAACCATGGAGAAGGACTGTTTCAGTTTTGTTCAGAAATGTCATCAATGCCAGGTGCACGACGACTTGATTCATGCTCCTCCGACAGAACTCCATCCGATGTCAGCACCTTGGCCGTTTGTCGCTTGGGGCATAGATGTTATTGGGCCAATCGAGCCGAAAGCTTCGAATGGGCATAGATTCATACTGGTAGCAATTGACTATTTCACAAAATGGGTTGAGGCCATCACTCTCAAGTCAGTCACCAAGAAAGCCGTGGTCGACTTTGTGCACTCCAATCTCATTTGCCGCTTTGGCATTCCTGCAATTATTATTACCGACAATGCAGCTAACTTGAACAGTCGCCTGATGGAGGAGGTATGTGAACAATTCAAGATAACGCATAGAAACTCAACTCCCTATCGGCCAAAAGCCAATGGTGCTGTCGAGGCAGCAAATAAGAACATCAAGAAGATTTTGAGAAAGATGATTCAAAGCTCCCGGCAATGGCATGAAAAGTTACCCTTCGCATTACTTGGATATCGCACCACAGTACGTACATCAATTGGAGCAACACCGTACTTGTTAGTTTACGGTACTGAAGCAGTCATACCTGCAGAAGTGGAAATTCCTTCACTCCGGATAATCGTTGAGGCGGAGATTGAGGACAGTGAATGGGTTAAAACCCGACTAGAGCAATTGTCATTAATTGATGAAAAACGGATGGCCGCGGTTTGTCACGGACAGCTGTACCAACAAAGAATGGCCCGTGCCTATAATAAGAAAGTGCGTCCCAGGAATTTTGAAGTGGGACAGCTGGTACTCAGACGCATTCTCCCTCATCATCAGGAAGCAAAAGGGAAGTTTGCCCCTAATTGGAAAGGTCCATACATCATTCGAAAAATATTGCCAAGAGGAGCACTGTATCTCGGAGATATCGAAGGGAATGATCCTGAGACAGCAGTGAATGCAGATGCAGTGAAAAGGTACTATGTCTAGGCTCTCTGCGATGATGGTTTTTGTGCAATCGAGATGACGAAGGCTTTTTTTCTCGCTATCCAAACACTATCAACCCTTCGTAAACCCATTTGAGCCGGTTATTCTTCTTTGGCTACCCTCTTTGGAACCCGGAAGTACTAAAAAAAAAAAAAAAAAACATGATGAAAAGAAAAAGAAAAAGAAAACAAAAAAAAAACAAACAAA
>NW_017678843.1:0-2192 GCF_001879085.1 Nicotiana attenuata
AGCTGCCACAGCTGGCGTAACCACTAGAACCTGAGCCTGGGGAGCTACCTGCTCCGGAGTACGTGTAGCAGGAGTCTGAACTCCTCCTCCAGCTTGAGAAGTGGCTGGTGCTACGTGGAACGCCAAACCGCTCTAGTGACGCTCTACCACAAAGTCTACTATCTGACCAAGCGTCTGAAGACGTGGGTGCTAACTAACCCGTCTGGGACCTGAGCGTCGGCCCGCTGGCGCTGCTGGGACTGGGGCCGGAACCTCCTCGTCAAAACCGACCTGGGGCTCCGCCGCTGGTACTGCTGCTCGGGGCTGAGCCCTGCCCCTACCTCGGCCTCTAGCACGGCCTCGTCCTCTGCCCCTAGCGGGAGATGCCTGGGGCTCGGACTGCTGGTCCGAAGATGAGGAAGCGCGTGTTCTCGCCATTCTGCGAGGAAACAGAGTAGAAGTCCAATTAGCATTGAGAAACCAAACCACACGACAAGAAAGAACAAAGGAGAGATTTTTCCTAACTTGGCAGCCTCTGGGGGATAAGTACAGACGTCTCCGTACCGATCCCTCAGACTCTACTAGGCTTGTCCGTGAGTTGTGAGACCTATGTAACCTAGGGCTCTGATACCAACTTGTCATGACCCGGATTTCCCACCCTCGAGGGTCGTGATGGCGCCTACTAATAGGAGCTAGGCAAGCCAACTTAAATAACGAATTCAATAAACGCATGTTCCTTTTTCACAATTAACGGCATTAAATAAAGGAGACAAAATTAAAAATCATAAGCGGAAGACTTAAATGTGGATAGATGACCAATAATACAGAAGTTCCAACACATATATCTCTACCCCGGGACTGGAGTCACATACTCACGAACATCTAAGGGAGTACTACATACAAAGTCTGAAAGAAACATAATCTGTTTATCTCGGGTACAATGAGATGACAGCCAAATGTAAAGATAGAAGGGAGACGCCGGGCCTGCGGACGCCTACAAGCTACCTCGGGTCTCTCTGGACTGAAGGTGCGCCCCCCTGCTAATGCTGTTGCTGCTGCTCAATACCTGGACCTGTGCAAAAATGCACAGAGTGTAGCATCAGCACAACCGACCCCATGTGCTGGTAAGTGCCTAGCCTAACCCCGGCGAAGTAGTGACGAGGCTAGACTGGACCCCACATAAACCTGTGCAATTATAAATATACAACGGAAATCGAAGTACAAGGCAACTAACAGTATGGGAGGGGAAACATGCTGTGGGGAGATAACAATATTAACAGTAAATCCAAAGTAATTAATCTAGGTGCAATTTACAATTTAAGGCGAACAAGAACTAGTACCAACCCTAAACACATTTGCATCAATAACTGTTGCGGCGTGCAACCCGATCCACAATTATCACTGTTGCGGCGTGCAACCCGATCCACAGTTATCACTGTTGCGGCGTGCAACCCGATCCACAATTATCACTGTTGCGGCGTGCAACCCGATCCACAATTATCACTGTTGCGGCGTGCAACCCGATCACACAATTATCACTGTTGCGGCGTGCAACCCGATCCACAATTATCACTGTTGCGGCGTGCAACCCGATCCACAATTATCACTGTTGCGGCGTGCAACCCGATCCGTAATGATACCTCTCAACCTTGCCCAAGCAACAGTCGCAAATAAAGGGCAAGGGAGTAAACAAGTATTTGGAAAGAAATCCCAACAAGGGTACACAAACAACCAATAACAACCATGCAAGAATAGATCGTTATTTCTCTTTTTCTTTCATTTTCATATCCTAACTCTCATTAGCACTCGTGTCAAGCTCTAAGGCATTTCTCATTTCACATGCTCTCACCATTTGTATTTCAGACCGAGCCAAAGCTCCATGAAGTTCTACAATCACAATATCTTTCACAATGTGTTTACCACGTATAGAAGCCATCAATGACATGGAAGGCATAACAATATCCAAACAACTCACATATAAGGACTCACGGTCATGCTAGACCCCAATGTATAGGAACTCGTCACCATGCCTATACATCGTACTCGATCATTTAGCAATTAGCAAATAAGACTCGACTCCTATTCCCTCAAGCTAGGGTTAAACCAAACACTTACCTCAACTTCTGCGGCCGATACAATCCTCCACAACTGCTTTCCCTCTCTAATTCGGCTCTAACTCGACCAAATCTATGCAATGAGGACTTCATGATATC
>NW_017678843.1:5368-14502 GCF_001879085.1 Nicotiana attenuata
AAAATGGACTAATTTGCAAAACCCTAACTCAGTGCCTAACTTTGCCTCAGCGCGGCCCGCGGTCGTTTTGTCGCGGTCCGCATTGGCCCAGTACTTGTGAAGCTTTCTCCAGCGCGGACACGTTCCTAATTGTGCGGTCCGCGTTGGCCCAACACGGCCGCGCCCCATTTTACGCGGACCGCGTTGGGGAGATTCAAAGAGGTGTCAATTCTGAGGGTAGTTCAGTGCGGCCCGCGGTAGTTTCCACGCGGCCCGCGGTGCCTCCTACGCGGCCGCACCCATAATTTTGCGGTCCACGCTGCCCTGTTCTGCACCGTGTTCTGCAGCTTTTCAACCTGATATTGTGCAATTATTTTCATCAACTTATACACTGCTAGTGCTTCAACTAACAAAGTTAGACATGCTTGTTTGCAGGAAATGGTTAAACTAAGAGGTCGAGGTGGAAAACAACCCG
Source organism: Nicotiana attenuata (assembly GCF_001879085.1). Classification (NCBI taxonomy): domain Eukaryota; kingdom Viridiplantae; phylum Streptophyta; class Magnoliopsida; order Solanales; family Solanaceae; genus Nicotiana; species Nicotiana attenuata. Next base: position 5,823 of record NW_017678843.1, read on the forward strand.
GACGAGGTGAACCCTCCCGGGGAGGAAAAGGGAAACAAACAAAACTCACTCCCCGACCAAAACTGAAAACAAGAAAACAAATGGTAGTGAGTGATGACGACCAATCGGGGAGTGAGTATCTTCCTTCTCAGGAGCTCTCAGCTGACTCGGGGCAAGCCCCCTCAGTCCCAGCCCCACCTACAGCCCAAGCTCCACAAAGTGTTCAGTCTGATGGCTCAGCAGCGGGTAGCGGCGAATACTCCACCTCCTCCACAGCTTCAGTATCTGGGGAGAGTGCAGCAGGGGGGACTCATAGTGATGAGGAGGTTCCGGATAGTGGGGTGCCTCAGGTTGGTGGAATCGAACGAACAAGAAAAGCGTAAGTTTGGGAAGACCGGTTTGTTAGCCAGGTGGCTTTCCACAAATTCAGGGAACTGCGGCCAAAATGAAAGCTGATCACAGAGAGAAGTATAATCACCCGAGATCTACTGCCCTTCCTCCCCAATATACACAAGCAGTTTCATCCAGAGTAGGATGGGAACATTTTTGTGATGACTTGATAGATGCCAACGAGCACATGGTAAAGGAGTTTTACTGCAATGTAGCCCACATCAAAAAGGGCTCAATTGCGACCAAAGTGCGAGACAAAAACATAGTATTTTCTAGGAGAGCTTTCAATGAATATTTGGGTTTTGATGATGAAGACGAAACTCAATATAATGAGAAGTTGGCAATGAAGGAGGAGGTTTGCCCATGGTTGGCTGAGAATTTGGCTCATCCGGGTACTATTCCGGATTGGATACAGGCAGGGGTGAAAATATTGAGGAAGAATTTGAATTTCGAAGCTAGAGGGTGGCTTACATTTGTGTGCAACAGGCTTGACCCCACTTCCCATGACCAGACTATCCCTCTTCCTCGTGCTGTGCTGATTGCCTCTATCATGGCGGGTTTCCCTATTAATGTGGGGAATGTGATGAACAGAGCGATCACCTCGGTGGGAGTTGAGAGCATTGGGAACTATCCATTTCCCAAAACTCTCAGCATGTATTTCCGGGATGCAAAGGTGAAGAAGAAGCCTTATGATGTGAAAGTTCGCCCCATGTCCCCATTCTCATGGTTCAACATTCAGGGACCGGACAACCCAAAGGACAAGAAGCACAAGGCATCCACCTTTACCCCGATTGGCCAGTCTGAGGAGCCAGTTGCGGTAGAGTCTGCTGTGGAGCCTTCTACTGAGCTTCCCTCCATCCCAGCTGATTAGGTCGCAGCGGACTCAACCTTTGGAAGAGTGGGCGCTAATACTTTTACCCAATAGTGGTATCGGGGTCAATTTCCACAGGGAGCTAGGAAGGGAGTTGGATATTTGTTTAGCCTAGAAATGCGAGTTTGCTTCTAATTGATCTTCTATCATTTTTGGGTTTTTGTGATTATCAACTACAATTTAACAACTACTAATTATAACTAAATTATGCTAAGATATTAAGTCTAGGTTGTATGCAAGATAGAGAAAGGCACTAGGGTCGTGGAATTTACCTAGGTGGTCAACTAACGGGTAGAGATTCCTAATACGAGAATGATGATTATGGGGCTTATGATATAACCATTGCACGATAGAACTCACTCTCACACCTCTCGGTAGAAAGAATGATTTTGCCCAATTGACTCTCTCGAGACCAATTGGCTAGGCTAACAAACCAAGCAACTTAGGGTTCAAGTTGGGTAATTACTCTCTCGAGGTCTTACCCGTTAATTGGGACTGCCAATCTCATGGGTCCATCCCAATTCCTTGTTGGGTTAATTTTGGAGTCATAGACACTCTTTCTCAAGAAGAGTCAAGACCCACTAAGCTAGACTTAGTGTTTGCAACCACCAAATCCAAGTGAAAACATAAAATTAACCCAAATATCAAACACCCAACATCATTCAAGCATTAAACAATCACACCCATTAATTACCCACACTAGGGTTGAGCCACAACCCTAGCTAATGGGTTTAGCTAGCCATAATAACAACAGAAATTGAAGGAGAAATAGATAAAATGAACATATTAATTAACTAGAATGTTAATCTACAATAATCCACGTTAAAACTTTTGTCTCACGAGTGCTGCTGCTATCTGATATCTAAAACTTAACCTAGAAATAATAAAATATTCTATTTATACTATGCCAGAAAAATCGGACAAAAATACCCCATGCGGGGCTGACACGGACCGCGCAGAAATGCAGCGCGGACGCATAGGGGTCTTGGCCTTCGATCATTCACTTCTGGAGCTGGGGACGCGGACCGCACAAAGAAGTAGCGCGGCCGCGCATGCTAATGGGCACGGACCGCACAACACTAAAGCGCGACCGCGTAGACACCAGTGCTGACCGCGTAGAAATGAGCACCGACCACGCTTGGAGACTCCTGAAATGGGTGCTCTTTGAATCTCCTAGCGCGGCCGCGCAACAAATTAGTGCGGTCCGCGCTAGGTCCTCCTGTCCCTACTTTAATGATTTTTGATACTTGAGCAGGTTTCACTCCGTTTCGAGCTGATTCTTGACTTTCGTCATCTTGTCGCTCAAACCTACAATCAAGCGCACTTTGTAAGCATTTTGAGTCTATTTTATGACAATTCATACATAAAGCATAGGCAAGTATGGGCATAAAACGTGTTAAAATCACAGTTATCAACTCCCCCAAACTTAAACCTTTGCTTGTCCTCAAGCAAATAAAAGAAGACCCACCCCTAAAAAGGAAACATCCAAGTAATTCCAGCTTATCCTAATGAAGCCTCATCACGCATCAATTGGGACTAGCAATTGCCCTCAATACGAATGCATCATTAACACATTTTTAGTCTTTTAAGAACTATGGATCGAATGTGACACGAGAGCATCAAGGGTTGACTCATTTCATCAAGGCGCTTTTTCTCAAATACCTTGGTCTTTGTGGAATCCAAACTCACACATCCTCAACTCTCCCTAAGCGACCCTCACTTTTTAGAGTAATGACACACAACCTGAGGTTCATGGATTTTTNTTTTCACTCATTTCTCTCACAAAGAAGGTCATAAGTCCAGCCTTAGGTACCATATGCTTGCCCCTTATGTAAGTATCCACTAATGTAAGCTTCCCTCAACTCAAGATCATATCGGGCTTTTGAGGAGTCTTTGTGAAGGCTTTTGGGTGAAGGTAGGATATGTTTTTGTTCATTTAGGTTCAATCTTCCCTTTAGCACTTCTTTTGATTCATTATGGCATACTTTTTGACTCATTTGAGTATTTCACTTCTTTCAATTCTTTCAAGGGGTTAGAGAGACACATTGTCACTCTTTCTTTTGCAATTCAAACCTTTCTCCTTTTTCTACTTTTACACAACCTTTTTCACTTTGTTTACTTTGAATCCCCTTTTCCGGTTCTTATTCACTTTTGCATTTCTTTTTGTCTTTTTATCTTTTTCATTGCCTTCCTTTTCTCTTGCTTTTGTGCCTCTTTACCGCATTGAATCCTTTCTTGTCTCAACCCCCCCAAACTTAGGTATTTGCCATCGCTCAAGGGAAGATTTGGGTGCCAAGAGAGAGTCTCATTGAGAACGGGTATAGGCTTGTAGCTTTGGTTCATGAAAGAAGAAGGTTAAGGCTCAAAAGGGTTGAACTAGGGATCATTTCATTGGTAGGTTATGGAAATTGTTCAAATTTGGAAGTTCGGATCAAGGAGGGCCTATATTCACTTCTCAAGTCAAGTTCCACCTATGATTTCGCCTCAAAAAACATTCAGGGCAAGTTCTAGACCGTCGGCTTAGAGCTTAGACTCATAATTCAACTTCTCACCACACATACACTTAGGGTTTTCTAAAGACATCGAGTTGAGAGCCCACAACGACCTTAGTTCCAATTCAAGCGCACAATGGCCTCACACGACCATATGATGATTGTTTGGTCAACACAAGAGTCTCAAGGCCACAATTTTCACCATCTTAAACATAACATTATGTCTTTGACCATGGGATCAAAGGCAAATGTGTTAGGCCCAAGTGAAGCTTGCATGAGGTCCTCTTAACTACAAAATATTGAAAATCAAAAGAAGAAAAATCAAAAACGGACTCAAACCCTTAAGAAGGTTGTCACGCCATCTATCATTGGGAAGAGCCACCTGGTTCGCACAACACACTACCCTTGGAAAGAACCGTGGCATTAAGAAAACCAAGGGCTTATTGAAAACACTAAAACCGAAACAAAAGGCTACGAGCCTCACTACTAGGCTAAAAAACGAAAAATTTGAAAGAAATTAGAAAAACCGAATGAATATGTACAATGGGGAGTAGAATATACAACGGGATGAATATATACATAAGAGTCTAAAAGTAGCCAAAGTTAAAAGTTATATACAGGCCAACTATTTAAAAACCAAAAACAATCCAAAACATAGACTAGAAATGAAATAAATATATACAGTCATCCAATGTATCAGAATCAAAATGGTAGGGCGCACCCCCACGAATAAAAGCTGGCATTGTCCCCAATGCCAACTACCAAGATAGCTCAAAAACATAGTAAAAGGATATAGAGAGGCCCCTCAAGCCTAGTCCACATGCGTGGGGTCTCCTGTTGTCCTTGGATCCTCTGTAGTAGCCGGGACCTCAGACTGGTCTCCGACCTGCTGCTGCTATGCTGCTGGGACATGAGCTGGATCAAGAACAGGCTGAACCACCGGTGGGACACTGGATGTACCCTCATGAACCTGGGCCACCTCTATCACAACTCCCTAAGTGCTAGGGAGTTTCCTTTTCTTCCTCGGCCTGGGGGTCTCCTCCTGCTGTGGCTGAACTGCTGCTGGATCAACAGTTGGCTCCCCGAAAAGCAAGTCAAGTGGCATCTGATTCGCCAAAAAAGCTTATCCACATCCTCCCTCAACTTCATCACTGACTCCTTGGAGGCCTTCTGCTTCCTCAATTTCCTGTGCTCCCTAGCAAGTTTACCCAGTGCTATGCTGTGTGCTCCAGCTACCTTAGCCAAGGCATTCTGTGTCTCCATCATCTTTTCCTGGTTGGCCAGGATGTTCTTCAGTGTCTCCTCAATAGAAGGAGGGATCTCAACTGTGGAAGGGGCTGACTGTGTCTGAACTACAGTGGCCAAGTTTGACAACTTGGATGTCGCAGCTGACATCCAGTTGTTCAAACTGGCTAGAGACCGAGCAAGCTGGTGGGCAGTGAACTTGTGGGACTTCTAGGAAGGGACATCCGGGTCTGCTGCAGTAGATGGACCAGCACTAGAAGAAGGACCCTGAGGCAATGTCTCACTAGTAGCTGGGATAGTGGAAGGTTCAGTGGACTACTCAATAACCGCTGGCTTCTCAGACTGGCCAGGTGCGGTGGAAGTGGATGCCTGAGGCTTTTTGGACCTCTTTGGGTTGTTAGGACCCAACTGACTGTACCATGAGTAGGGGGCCACTGGATCTACCTGAACATCAAATTTCTTCTTCTTTACCTTCAACTCTCTGAAGTACAGGGAAAGAGTGTTTGGGAAGGGGTAGTTTGTGTTTGTCTCCTGCCCTACCGTAGAAATCATTCTTGACATGATGTTGCCCACATTCAGAGGAAAACCAGCCATAATGGAAGCTACTAACACTGCACGAGGAATAGGAATTTTGTGATCATGAGTTGAAGGGTCAAGCCTACTACACACGAAGGTCAACCACCCCTTTGCTTCAAAACTGAACGTGTTTCTCAGAATTTTCTCTCCTGCTTTCAACCAAACTAGGACAGTGCCCGGAGCTGCCAAGTGCTTGGCCAACCACGGGCGAACCTCTTCTTTCATTGCCAGCTTTTCTAAGTATTGGGTGTCGTCTTCTTCATTGAACCCCAAAAATTCGTTCAGAGACTTCCCATCAAACATCACCACCTTGTCCCTCACTTTTGTCACCTTTGAATCTCTCACCACATGATAGACATTACAGTAAAACTCTTTCACCATATGTTCATTTGCAACTATGCAACGTTCCTTGAAGAACCCCCAACACTCTCTAGTTCGGAATTGTGCTTGCACATGTGGGTTTAGAGGAAGAAGATCAGAATCAATAAATTGCCTCTCCGGAATCAACTTTCTTTTGGGCCACCACTCTCGAAATCTGTGGAAGGCTATTTCACTGACAAATCTATCAGCCCATGCTTCCGGTTTTCTTGTTCTCTCAATACCACCAACTTGGGGCTCACCTCCCTCGCCGTATCCTGCACTCTCCCCAGACAATAAAGCTGTGGGGGAGGTGGGGTATTGTGCCTCACTTCTATCCTCAGACTCATTAGACGAGTCCAAAACTACATTCACCGGTTTCTTGAGGCTTTTATCAGTTGGTCCCTTGGAGGTAGGTGAAGCTGAGGGAGAGTCATGCAATTGGAGCGAAAGAGACATGTGAGTTGGAGCAGATTCAGAAGTAATACACCGGGATGGGGCGTACTCACTCCCCGAAGAATAGGAGGCAGCTCTATCAGCTTCCCGTATTATCTTGCTGGTCTTTTTGATATTCTCCCAAGTCTGGGGAGTGAGTTTAACAACCCGCTTCCTTTTTCCCCCTCGGGAGGAGCCACCCCTCCCGGGTTGTTGTTCTTTTCCTCCACGTTGCTTTACCATGATCTGCAGAGAAAAGTCTAACATTGTTAGTTGAAGCATATGCAGTGAATTGTATGGTACAGTTGAAAGCAGGGGTGAACAACAGGAATGCAGAACAGAAAAGGTGCGAACCGCGCAAAAGAGCCATGCGGACGCGCTGGACTGGCGCGGACCGCGTAAAACTGGAGCGCGGACCGCGGTCAAGATGCACCAGAGACACCACTCTCTGAATCTCACTGACGCGGTCCGCACTATTTTGGTGCGCGGCCGCGCTAGATTGGCGCGGACCGTGCAGAAAAGACGCGCGGCCGCGTAGGGCAAAAACTGAACTGAGGATAGGGATTTTCATTTAAGTCCAATTTATTTGCTCAAATTATGGGTCCTAGTTGTCCCTACTCAGTTACTAATCAAGACATCATGCCCATTGTTTCACATAAACACACAAAATCTACCCTAACAAGTAAAACTAAGAGAGAAAGAAGAAAATAAGAAGTTATACTAACAAGAAGCAAAATAAAATAAACTAAACTAAACTATGAATGAGATTAGTGAGGAATGTTACCAGGGGTTGTGAGAAATTTAACTACTTGAAGCACGTTGTTGTTTTGATGCATAGTGAAAAATTGAGAGCTCAGGTAGAAAATTGGCGAAAAGGTTAAAATGAAACCTAGGGTCTCTATTTATAGAAAATAATCTGGGCCCCACTACTTACCCACCAGTGCGGCCGCGGACCGCGCTGGATTTCCAGCACTCTTAGTTGCCTGAACAACCCACGCGGACCGCACTGTTTTGATGCGCGGCCGCGTGGGAAACTTCAGAGAGTATGCATTTTGGCCTTCTCACGTGCGGACCGCACAAAAATGTCACGCGGACCGCGCAGAGAACTTCAGAGACTCAACTTCCATTGCACCAGCCTGCGCGGACCGCACTGTTTTGGTGCGCGGCCGCGTAGGAAAACTTCAGAGACCTTATGATTTTTGCTACTTTTGCCCTGCACTGGTCCAACCTCAACCCTGCAACATCTCATAAACCATGAGTTGAAAAATCCTAATCTACAACGGAAAAGTAAAAAGAAAGTAAAAGACATGGGTTGCCTCCCAAGAAGCGCCTGATTTAACGTCGCGGCACGACGCATTTTACCACAATATCACTTCAAATGAAGGAGCGCCACCACGTGGTTGTCATCAATCTTCCCCAAGTAATGCTTCACACGATGCCCATTAACTCGGAAAACTTCACCATTTTTGTTCTTTAGATCAATAGAACCAAATGGGGTCACCCCAACAACTTCAAATGGACCACTCCACTTAGACTTGAGCTTTCCCGGGAATAACCTCAACCGGGAGTTGAATAGAAGAACCATGTCACCCACCTTGAATTCTTTACCCCGAGCATACTTGTCATGGAGGTACTTCATTTTGTCCTTATACAAGGACGAGCTGGAGTAAGCATGAAATCTAAACTCATCAAGCTCATTCAATTGCTCCACTCGGAGATTTGCTGCAACATCCCATTCCAAGTTCAACTTCCTCAAAGCCCACATAGCCTTGTGTTCAAGTTCCACTGGAAGATGGCAAGCTTTACCAAACACCAACCGATACGGAGACATACCAATTGGAGTCTTGTAAGCCGTCCGATAAGCCCAAAGAGCATCATCCAATTTCTTTGACCAATCGGTCCTATTAGCATTCACCGTTTTGGACAGAATACTCTTTATCTCCCGATTTGAGACTTCCACTTGTCCACTAGCTTGTGGATGATAGGGGGTGGTCACTTTGTGATTAACTCCATACTTAGCAAGCAATGTATCAAAAGCCTTGTTGCAAAAATGGGACCCCCCATCACTAATAATGGCCCGGGGAGTACCAAATCTCGTAAAGATACTCTTCTTCAAAAATGCTACAACACTTCGGGCTTCATTGTTGGGAAGAGCCACGGCTTCCACCCATTTTGAAACATAGTCCACCGCCACGAGAATGTAAGTATTACCACAGGAGCTCACGAATGGACCCATGAAATCGATGCCCCAAACATCAAAAATATCCACCTCAAGAATTGTATTGAGGGGCATCTCATCCTTCTTGGAAATACCGCCGGCTCGCTGACATGCATC
>NW_017678843.1:16605-19618 GCF_001879085.1 Nicotiana attenuata
TTGATAACCTCCTTCTTTACCACTTCTTGCATCACCTCATTGAGTCTCCTTTGATGTTCAAGAGATGGCCGTGCATCCTCCTCCAAAATGATCTTATGCATGCAAAATGCGGGGCTTATTCCCCTGATGTCCGCCAAAGTCCATCCTATTGCCCTTTTTTGCTTTTGGAGCACCTCCACAGTGGCCTCAACCTGCAAGTTAGTAAGGCAAGAAGAAAGAATAACTGGAAGAGTAGAATTAGAGCCCAAGAATTCATACCTGAGGTGTGGAGGAAGTGGTTTCAACTCCAACACCGGTGGCTCCTCAATTGATGGCTTGGTTGGCGGAGTTTTGCGATTTTCAAGATCCAAAGATAGTTTTCTAGGCTCATATGAATATGAACCCATTCCATGCAATGCATTCACGCACTCCACTCTACCGGCATCATCAATGGCATCCATGTTAAGAAGCACGGCTTCAAGAGGATCTTCAACATTGATCAAGGCACTTGTGTCATCCACTATCACCGCCGTGAAAATGTCCACAAATGGACACACCTCCGTACTATTGGGTTGTCTCATTGACTTGCACACATGAAATACCACCTTCTCATCTCCCACACGGAATGTTAACTCCCCTGCTTCCACATCAACCAATGCCTTCCCCGTAGCTAGGAAAGGTCTTCCAAGAATGATAGGCACTTCAAAATCCACTTCGCAATCTAATATGACAAAGTCGGCCGGCAATATGAATTTGTCCACCCGGACAAGCACATCATCGATTATACCTAGAGGCCTCTTCATCGACCGGTCCGCCATTTGAAGTCTCATGGAGGTTGGCCTAGGTTGCCCAATTCCCAAAGTCTTGAAGACTGAGTACGACATCAGATTAATGCTAGCCCCCAAGTCACATAGGGCCTTAGCAAAGTCCTCACTTCCTATAGTGCAAGGAATAGTGAAAGCTCCAGGGTCCTCAAGTTTCGGGGCCATAGAATGCACAATCGCACTAACTTGGTGCGTCATCTTTATTGTTTCGCACTCCATAGAACGCTTCTTGGTGACTAAATCCTTCATAAATTTTGCATACCCAGGCATTTGTTCAAGTGCCTCCTCTAAAGGGACATTGATTGTGAGGCTCTTCATCATGTTTATGAGTTTCTTTAACTGATTGTCACTCTTTTGCTTTGCTAACCGCTGAAGATATGGTGGAGGTGGTCTAGGCAAGGGTGCCTTTGACTTGGGCACCGTCGGCTCGGGTATATCAATGATGTGTTCCCTAGACGGGTTCACGGTCTCTTGAGTCTCTACCCCGGCCTCATCATCAATATCGATCCGCACATCATTTGTCACTATTGGTTCAACCACATTGTCAACATTCAAAGGTGATTCATCATCATGCAACTCAACTTCATCATTCACAACTTGATTCTCAACCGAGGTATGCACATCACCGCCTCTTCCACTCCTAGTTGTAACCGCCATCACATGACTGTTACCCCCCTTCGGGTTCACTACCGTATCACTTGGTAGCGCACCTTTTGGGCGGGTATTTAAAGCTTGAGAGATTTGTCCTATTTGCACCTCTAGGTTCCGGATAGATGTGTTATGCGAAGCCAATTGTGCATCGGAATCTTGGTTCTTTTTCATCATCTGCTCGAACATCATTTCTATCCGTCCCATATCACTTCCAAAAGAACTAGGCCCTTGTGACTGAAAGGGGGGTGGATTATTTGGTTGTTGGAACATGGGGGGCCTTTGAAATCCTCGCCCCCTACCACCATTATTCCACCCTCCTTGATTGCTATTGTTGTTGTTCCAATTGTTGTTGTTACCATTCCAATTGCCTTGATTACCCCAATTGTTGTTTTGATTGCCATTGTTCTAATTGTTGGCACCCTGTTGTTGATTATTGTTGTTCCAATTGCCGCCTCCTTGTTGATAGCCCCGATTGCCTTGGGGGCACCATTGTTGATTTCCTGTATTTCCTTGGTAGTTATTGACATATTGGCACTCCTCACTTTGATCATCAAAACACTCATTCGAATATCCACCACCATCGTTGTTGTTGTCAAATTGGTCACCGCTACCTTGAGGTTGTTGTTGCCCTCTTTGCCTCATTTTTAGCATAGAAACATTCTCCATTGCATTGACTTGGCGCGGGTTTTGTACTTGTTGCAATTGTGCTTTCGCCAACTGATTCATTGTTGTTGTAAGTTCGGTAATAGCTTGGCCGTGATCACTCAACTCCTTATGCAAATGGATGATCGTGGGGTCACCTTGGGGTACATTCGCTCGGCTTTGCCATGCCGAAGAGGTGTCCGCCATTTCATCAAGTACATCACATGCCTCTTGGTAAGAAAGTTTCATGAAGTTCCCACCGGCCAACTGGTTCACAATGCATTGATTTGTGGTGTTGATGCCCCTATAGAAAGTCTGTTGGATCATCGCCTCAGTCATGTCGTTGTTAGGGCATTCCTTCACCATTGTTCTATATCGCTCCCAGATCTCATGCAAGGGTTCCGTTGGCATTTGCTTAAAGGCTAGAATCTCATCCCGAAGAGCCGCCATATGACTTGGAGAAAAGAACTTGGCAATAAATTTGTCCGCCAATTCATCCCATGTAGTGATAGAATGATTTGGTTACCTTTCTAACCAGTCCAACGCTTTGCCCCGAAGAGAAAACGGGAAAAGCCTCAATCTCAACGCATCCTCTGACACGTTTGTTTGTTTGCTGCCCCAGCAAGTATCTACGAACCCCTTCAAGTGCTTGTATGCATTTTGGTCGGAGGCGCCCGTAAAATATCCCCTTTGCTCGAGCAAGGTCAACATGACATTTGTGATTTGAAAGTTCCCCGCCCGGATTTGGGGAGGAACGATGGCACTTGCGTACCCTTGATTAGGAAGAACTCTTGGGACCGCTCTTGGTGGTGGCGGAGGAGGGTCTGGAATAGGATTGTTGTCATGCATATTAGCATTGGCATTTCGACCTCTCCGTGGTACTTGAGGTACCAGAAGCTCATCTTGCTCAACATCTT
>NW_017678844.1:0-2852 GCF_001879085.1 Nicotiana attenuata
TTGAGCACCTTGAGAGCTTTTTAGGAGAAATTGAAGAGGGTTTCGACTGGGATTGAGTGGAGGTGAGTTCTATGATCTTAAAACACGATTATTATGTGAAATTAACCTTGAAATTTATGGAAATTAAGCCTAAAATTGAAGAACTAGGGCTTGATATTTTGAAATTTGATTTGGGGATTTGATGGGTCATTTGAACTCGGATTTGGGAGTTCTTGATATGTATAGACTCGCGGCGAGATAAGGAACCCGTTGATGTGAAAATTTCTGAGTTTCGAGAAGTGGGCCCGGGGCTCGAGTTTTGCTAATTTCGAGATTCTTGATATTTTTCGATTCTTTTTGATTGGGTATTGTTCCCTTAGCATATTGTGATGTATTCGCTCTGATTTTGGATAGATTCGACGTGCGTGGAGGCCGATTTGAGGGGCGAAGTCGTCGCGAGCTAGAGCTTTCGCCGGTTCGAGGTGAGTAATGATTGTAAATGATATCCTGAGGGTTTGAAACCCCGGATTGCACATCGTAGTGTTATATTGAGGTGACTTGCACGCCGGATAGCGAGCATGGGGTAGAGCACCGTTGGGGATTGTGACTTGGTCCGTCCCGATTGATGATTTTACCGTGTATTTGACTGAAATTTACTTGTTATCATAGTGATTTGGGCTGATTGCCATATTTGGGCTTCGTGCCAACTATTTGAATCCTTCGGGGATTATTATCACTGTTTCCTCACTGTTTTGACTTATTACTTGAACTCAGTCATACTATTTCTCCGCTATTTTACAACTCAGCCACTTTTACCCTGATTTGAGTCTTAAATAATATTTTAAATGATAATTTGGGCTGAGCACTACTGTTTTACTAATGCCCGAGGGGCTTGTGATGATATTCTGACTGAGTGTGGCCGAGGGCCAGATGTGAGGATACACTGAGTGTGGCCGAGGGCCAGATGTGAGGATACACTGAGTGTGGTCGAGGGGCCAGATGTGAGGATACACTGAGTGATATGAGGCTGAGGGCCTGGATGTGAGGGTTATATTATGGATCGGGCTGCACGCCGCAGCAGCATATTATATGGATCGGGCTGCACGCCGCAGTAGTATATATATATTGGATCGGACTGCACGCCGCAGTGATATAGCGCTTGGGCTATAGGAGCCCCTCTGGAGTCTTCACCCCCACAGTGAGCGCGGGTACCCATATGGATCGGGCTGCACGCCGCAGCGATATGCGGATCGGGCTGCACGCCGCAGTGATATGCGGATCGGGCTGCACGCCGCAGCGATATGCGGATCGGGCTGCACGCCGCAGCGGTTACTATATGATACTGTTCTGGGAGTAATCTTAGAGAGAGAGCCGAGGGGCTGAGAGTGTTCTGAGGGTGAGCCCGAGGGGCTGGTACTGCTTTGAGATATTGCCCGAGGGGCGAGCTTTTATGTGCTCAACTTTGCATACTTACTTGCCTTTACTTGTTATACTGTGATAGTTGTGCCCGAGGGCCGGATTTTTTTCTGTGCTTATTCGCACTAACTGTTTTGAAATCGTTTTCATAACTATTGAAAGGATCATTTCAAAAGGGATTTGAACTGAGCCAAGATATTTCTAAAGATTTCACAGATTTCACTATTTTCTCAAAAAATTGTACCCGGCTTCTATATAGCATGTTGGTTTCTTTACGTGATTTCTTGCTGCTCAGTTATTATTTACCTTTATTACTCACTGAGTTGGAGTACTCACTTTACTCCCTGCACCTCGCGTGCAGTTGCAGGTATTTATTCACCCGGTAGCGGGTATTGGCTGCATGGAGGCAGAGTTGTAGAGGTTTTAGCGAGGTGACTGCCAGCGTTCGCAGCACCACTGTCTTTCTATGTTATTCACTATTCCTGTTCAGTGTATTTCTAGACTTGTAGAGTGGAATTACATTCTTATAGATGCTCGTGACTTGTGACACCCCGATTAGGGCGGTGTTGGGTTGTAATTTTGTTAATTAATATCATTAAATCATATTCGAACTGTTACTGAACTGTTTAACTGCTTAAAAGAGGTGTCATGTATTGGTCTGGCTGGCCTTGTCTTCACGAGAGGCGCCATCACGACCGGGTTTGGGAATTGGGTCGTGACATGAATAAAATTGGTTGAACTTCCTTGGTCCACCAAAACACGTTTTAATTTAAAATCTAAAACATTAAGAAAAATCACCGGGGCATCATTGTGCGGTAGTAGGAGACCATCAGCGTCCTCCTCCGTGAAGGTGATATCGTCCTCGGCGACTTCCCGGAGTCATTTGCTATGAGTCACCCATACCTTTGTCTTTTTTGCAGCGAAAAAGGTTACACCATTAATCTCATTCCCCCCGAAAATCATGTTGATTGTCAGGAGAGGAGGATTTTCTCCTGTCTTAAAGGGTTCCGCGTTATCCCTGTTGCGGCCGTAGTTATTTTTAGCGCGGTTGCTTAAAAACTCTATAAGATAAGGCTGTATTGTGGTCCGGGCCCAGCCCGGAACCGGCCCGGCACCGCATGCCAAATGGGTCGGTTCAAACGGGCCGGTCTCTAGCGGTCCAAAAGCCCACAGTGGGCCGGTCCTTACCAAAAAGCCTGCGAGCCCGGGACCGGCAGGTGGGCCTGAGCCGGTTCAAATGGGCCAAACGGGCCCAACGACTATTTTTTAAAACTATATATATATAAGGCACTATATATATCTCTAATACATATAAACTATATATATATATATATATATATATATATATATATATAATATATATAAGCTATAGATATAGTTCAAATTAAAGTTTACATTTAATACTCGGTATCAAAGCTGCAAATTAAAGTTTACATTTAATACTTCAAATTAAAGTT
>NW_017678844.1:4156-9598 GCF_001879085.1 Nicotiana attenuata
GAGTTTGAAGCACCAGCCTCCGCAAAGGCGCCAACACCAATCGAGGTCGAGTTTGGGTCCCCAAAGGCGCCTGAGCCCTTTGAAGTTGTTGTATTACCTTCCAAGGCAAGGGTGCCTATTCCAGTAGCAATGATAGTTGTAACACCGTTCCACACAAAAGCTATACCGTGGGACTACACAGCCGAGGCAAGAAGGAAAGGAAAAGCCAAGTTCGGAGAAACAGTTGCAGCGCAGGGTATGACAAGAACCGGCAGGGTTAATACCCCGAAACACTTAGCTGAGTCGAGTAAGCAGACCTCTGGCCGACAAGACATCATTGAATCTGGACTCGATGATCTCTGGAGAAAGATACAAGCCAAGGAATACTCGGTCATTGACCAGCTGAACAAAACACAGGCACAAATTTCTATCTTGGCTTTATTACAAAGTTCTGATGCACACAAGAATGCCTTGTTGAAGGTATTGAGTGAGGCGTATGTACCAAGCAACATCACTGGAGGAGAAATGGCAAACGTGGTGGGCCAAGTGTTGGAGAGTCATAAAATCACCTTTCACGAGGATGAGCTGCCACCGGAAGGATTGAGTCATAACAAGGCATTGCACATCACTGTGCAGTGCGAAGATTATTTTATCACCCGGATCCTGGTCGATGGGGGGTCCAGTCTCAACATTTGTCCTCTGGTAACACTCAGAACATTGGGAAAAGGGCTGCATGAAATCAAGGATGGGGCCATCAACGTCAAAGCTTTCGACGTATCTCAAAGGTCCACTATTGGGGAAATTAGCCTACGTTTGCAAATGGGGCCCACTTGGTTCGATGTTGATTTTCAAGTGATAGACGTGCCGGCTTCTTACAATCTACTGTTGGGACGACCATGGATTCATGCCGCCGGGGCCGTGACATCGACACTACATCAGGCAGTGAAATTTGAATGGAATCACCAGGAGGTGATCATTCATGGTGACGATAGCAACCCCATATATAGCCGCCAGACCATTCCAGCAATTGGAGGAAGAAGAAGATTAGGTGAGGAAACTTACCACCACATCGAGCGGGTTAACGCAGTCGACAAAGACAAATGGTGGAACAACAAAATTGAAAGCATACTGAATTGGAGGGGATAAGAACCTTGCAAAGGACTTGGCAAAAACCTCCAAGGAATCGCTAAGCCTATCAAGCTCAAGAAGCATGGTACCACCTTCGGGTTGGGGTATGAGTATACCTGGGAAGAATTCAAGGACTGGTCGCCACCATGGCGCGGCCCTTACTATCTACTGGAGCAACCGATACCCCGTCTAGAGCAGACTTTTCAACCAGCCGAGGTTATCTACGGGTCAGAAGAAGAGGAAGCATTAGCAGTGATGAGGAACTTGTTCCTGGAAGATGATGATATGGACTGTTGTGTCATTTCTGAGGAGGAGGGGGAGGAAGGCCCTTCCATACAGGCTGTGAGCACAGGAGCACACCTCAGCAACTGGACCGTCAGAACCACCAGAGCCCGGCGTGCCTCGGGGTAGCAAGGCTGAACAATGCATTACGCACTATTTTGCTTTATTAAGTTTATTTTCTTTCCGCATTTTTCTTTTTTCGCAAGAAAGAGCTCCAATGTTCAAAACACTTACGGAATTTATTAAAGTATTTCAATTTTCTTACAAATCTCTCTCTTATTATTTTCTCTCATTACTTTACTCAAACAGCATTACTATTACTTATCTTGATGAACCAACGACTGTGACATGCAACGAGACAACGCGACAAACGGAAACAGATTCAGAGGAAGATGATATACCGGAAGAAATTGTTAAAGAAGTTGAGAATTTTGAGAATAGGCCTAAGTCCAACCTGGACGAGACTGAGATTATTAACCTGGGAGATGCAGAAAACGTCAAAGAAACACGAGTCTGCGTTCATTTGTCACCGTCTGAGAAGGAAGTGTATTCAAAATTTCTAAAGGAATATGAGGACATATTCGCATGGTCATATGACGACATGATTGGTCTAAGCACGTCCATTGTGGCTCACAAATTACCGACTGATCCGGCCTGTCCGCCAGTGAAAGAGAAGCTCAGAAAGTTCAAGCCAGACATGAGTTTGAAAATCAAGGAAGAAGTCACTAAACAGGTCAAAGCTAAGGTCCTCCGGGTAGTAGAGTATCCGACATGGTTAGCCAATATTGTGCCAGTACCGAAGAAGGATGGGAAGGTCAGAATTTGCGTCGACTACCGGGATCTCAACCGGGCCAGTCCTAAAGACGACTTTCCCTTGCCGAATATACACATCTTGATTGACAACTGCGCCAAGCATGAGTTGCAGTAATTCGTTGATTGTTTTGCTGGGTACCATCAGATACGGATGGATGAAGAGGATGCTGAGAAAACGGCTTTCATTATGCCGTGGGGGATGTATTGTTACAAAATGATGCCGTTTGGGTTAAAGAATGGAGGGTCCACCTACATGAGGGCCATGACCATAATTTTTCATGACATGACACACAAGGAGATCGAAGTGTATCTAGACGATGTCATCATCAAATCCAAGAAAGCCGCTGATCACATGGGAGATTTGAGGAAATTCTTCAATAGACTGAGAAGGTACAACCTGAAGCTGAATCCCGCAAAATGTGCATTTGGGGTTCCTGCCGGAAAACTACTTGGGTTCATTGTGAGCCGCCGAGGGATAGAATTGGATCCATCAAAGGTCAAAGCTATTCAAGAATTGTTGCCGCCGAAGAGCAAGAAGGAGGTTATGAGTTTCTTGGGGAGACTTAACTACATCAGCCGGTTCATAGCTCAGTCCACTGTCATTTGTAAGCCGATCTTTAAGATGTTGAAGAAGGACGCCGCTACCAAATGGACTGACGATTGCTAGAAAGCCTTCGACAGAATCAAAGAGTACCTGTCAACACCGCCGGTTCTGGTTCCGCCCGAACCAGGTAGACCCCTGCTACTCTACCTTGCAGTATTGGATGGAGCGTTTGGTTGTGTTCTGGGGCAGCATGATGAAACGGGGAGAAAAGAGCAGGCCATTTATTATCTCAGCAAGAAGTTGACCCCGTACGAGGCCCGGTATTCCTTACTAGAGCGCACCTGTTGTGCTCTGACTTGGGTAGCTCGGGAGTTGAGGCATTATTTCTGTACTTACACCACGTATCTCATATCAAGAATGGACCCATTGAAGTATATCTTTCAGAAGCCCATGCCCACCGGCAAGCTAGCCAAGTGGCAGATCCTGCTGAGTGAATTTGACATTGTCTACGTGACCCAGAAAGCAATCAAAGGATAGGCCCTAGCAGATCACCTTGCTGAAAACCCCGTGGATGGAGAATACGAACCCCTAAAGACGTATTTTCCTGATGAAGAGGTATTATTTATAGGAGAAGACATTGCAGAATCCTATGATGGGTGGAGAATGTTTTTTGACGGAGCAACAAGTTTCAAAGGAGTTGGCATAGGAGCAGTCCTAGTATCAGAAACCGGTCAGCATTATCCGGTGTCAACTAAGCTCAGGTTCCCATGCACTAACAATATGGCCGAGTACGAAGCCTGCATCTTAGGGCTTAAGATGGCTATTGGAATGGATGTTCAAGAGTTGGTAGTGATCGGAGATTCAGATTTGCTTATACATCAGGTCCGAGAAGAATGGGGGACCAAGAACTCCAAGATACTCCCGTATCTGCATCACATGCAGGAGTTGAGAAAGAGGTTCACAAAGATAGAATTCCGACATGTTCCTAGAATCCAGAATGAATTCGCCGATGCATTGGCTACCCTATCATCCATGATACAACATCCAGACAAAAACTTCATAGACCCTATTCCAGTAAAGATTCATGATCAGCCAGCTTACTGTGCTCATGTCGAGGAAGAAGCAGACGGAAAACCTTGGTTTCACGATATCAAGGAATTTTTGGCCGAAGGAAAATATCCAGAGCTTGCAAATGCTATTCAGAAGCGCACTCTGCGAAGATTGTCCAACAATTTCTTCCACAGCGGAGGAATCCTGTATAGGAGAACTCCGAATTTGGGTTTGCTAAGGTATGTTGACGCAAAGGAAGCATCCAAACTGCTAGAGGAAATTCATGCTGGGACTTGTGGTCCACATATGAACGGTTTTGTCTTAGCCAAGAAGATACTCCGGGCAGGTTATTTCTGGATGACCATGGAAATGGACTGCATCCAGTATGTTCGAAAGTGCCACCGCTGTCAGATCCATACAGACATGATAAAAGTGCCTCCAAATGAGCTTAATGCAACAAGCTCGCCATGGCCGTTCGCCGCATGGGGAATGGATGTTATCGGATCAATCGAACCTGCCACATCAAATGGGCACAGGTTTATCCTAGTAGCAATTGATTATTTCACTAAATGGGTTGAAGCAGCATCTTACAGAGCAGTGACCAAGAAAGTCGTGGCAGACTTTGTCCGTGACCGTATCATTTGTCGATTCGGGATCCCAGAATCAGTCATTACTGACAACGGTTCCAACCTCAACAGTGATTTTATGAAAGCCATGTGAGAAACCTTCAATATCAAACACAAGAATTCCACAGCCTACAGGCCTCAGATGAACGGAGCTGTAGAAGCCGCCAATAAGAATATCAAGAGGATATTGAGAAAAATGGTAGAAAAGCATAAGCAGTGGCATGAGAAGCTGTCATTTGCTTTGTTAGGGTATCGCACCACAATCCGCACATCGACTGGTGCAACTCCCTATATGCTGGTTTATGGTACGGAAGGGGTCATCCCCGCCGAGGTAGAAATTCCATCCCTAAGAATCATACAGGAAGCAGAAATCGACCATGCAGAATGGGTAAAAAGTCGTTACGAACAGTTAGCTCTCATAGATGGAAAGATAATGAATGCGGTTTTCCATGGTCAACTTTACCAGAACAGAATGACCAGAGCCTTCAACAAGAGAGTCAGACCAAGACGGTTTACACCAGGGCAGCTGGTGTTGAAGAAGATTTTTCCACATCAAGATGAAGTCAAAGGGAAGTTCTCCCCTAACTGGCAAGGTCCATACATGGTTCATCGGGTTCTGACAGGAGGAGCCCTCATACTTGCAGAAATGGACGGAGAAGTTTGGCCAAAACTAATAAATTCAGATGCAGTCAAGCGATACTATGTGTAACCATTTATGATTTCCTTATGTAATTTGAACTACGTCTGACCTGATTCCCGTTTAAGAGGGGATACGTAGGCAGCCTTATGGGTTCGGTCACAATTCAATAAAATTTTCATTTCCAACCGCAATTAGAAACTGGGGCAGAATTTTTAGGAGGACCCTCAAAATTCCGAAGTAACTTCAGTCGATCATTGCAAGCAGCCGTCAGAAGCATCAACCCACTAAACTGGGGCAGAATTTTGAGGAGGGCCCTCAAAATTCCGTAGCAACGAAAGGTCACAACTGTTTTGAGCCTACGTCACAGTCGTTGGTTCATC
>NW_017678844.1:10648-13706 GCF_001879085.1 Nicotiana attenuata
AGAGTTATAAGTAATTTTAGGAGTTAAATAGTGTAATTAGGTCTTTGCTTTGTTTTAACATTTTATAAAATCAGAAAAAATAAATAAATACAAAAAATACAAAAATAGATAAAGGAAGAAAAAAAAAAGAAGGGAAAAAGAAAAAGTAAAAAATGGTCTTAATTGGAGACCAAATTTGGGCCAAAATCAGTCAGCCCAAACGAAATTCCCAACCCCAGGCCCAGTTTACCCCTACCCGGTCCGGATGCCCATGCCTGTGAGACCAACAAAACGATGTAGTATAGGAAGCATACTACGTCGTTTTGAGTTAAATGCCAAATCAAATCCAGGCCTTCTACCCACTCTAATCCAACGGCCCAGTTTTAATCTTGTATTTTAGATATAAGTGTCCGAAATCTTCAGAAAATTTTGAGACCAAAGTCATCCTCATCGTACCCTGTAACGCCGGTGCCGGCCACCCTCCTCCGCTTTAGCCCCACCGTCCCTCCGCCGTCCGCTGCCGGCCGGAAATCGTCGCCGCCGGCGGCGATGCTCCGATGACCACCAAAAATACACCACTGACTCCCCTCGTCTCCCCCTGTCCAACCATGCCCTCAGCTCCCCTCGAATCATAGCCAATCTCGTCGAATATTCCATCGAAGATTTTCCGGCCACGACGCAACCCCGTCTAAACCACCCCAAATTAACACCACCTAACCGCCTTGACCTCCTTTACCCAACCCCCACAGCCATTTGTCTCGAACATGGCCGGAACTGCTCAAATATTGAATCAAAAATCCGGCCAAAACCCTATCTCTTCCAAACCCTACCAAACTTACACCCCATACCCCCCTCCCTCTCCTTTACCTGAATCCCTAGCCAGAATCTTTCGAATGTTGCCAAAACTTCTCGAATTTTAGATCTTAGACTGGCAGAACCCTAACTCAGAAAATCTTGGGGATTTTGGACCGTAATTTCCCTAATCATGTGTGTTCTTTTGAAAACACACGATTGGGGATGTTACGTGTCAAGAATCTCGGAGGATTCAAACAAATGGCCGGTCAGAGTTTCCCCATGGTCAGTCGAATGCTCTGATTCAGTAAGTTTGCTGATTACTTCTATTTTTTATTCTTATTTTTGGGGTTCCGTATCTGTTCTAAGTTTAGTTTACGATTTGTTTCGAGTCTGGTCGATCCTGTTTGAGCTTTGTTTGGATTTCAATTCGTTCCTCAGCATCTGAACTGATTAGTAATCTCTTATGGTTGCTGTTAGTTAGCATTAATTAGTTTAGTTTAGTTTAAATCAGTTTAATTAGTAATCGTATTAACAGTTCCATGTTTAGGGTTTAATTAAGTTTTATGATTTGTTAATGATCTTCGTGGAGGTACTGTTCTCAGTCTTCATGTTTGATTTAAATTTATTCTAATAGGTCTAATTTTTGTTTAGTTTAGTTAGTTGATTCATGAGTGGTCACTGCAATTTGTAGTTCATGGTTAGGTTGGATTTCATGATTGGTTAATTGTGCAAAAATTCAATTTGGTGGGATCTTTTGGCTATAGCTGAACAAGATAGTCACCAGCAATTACAGTAAAAGGGTTTTTGTCTGGCCAGTAATTTCAGGAGGTTCAAAGGGTAGTTTAGGCATGGGAAAAGGGTACTTTCATCAGATTTGGTAATTTTTGAAAGGGGGTAAGGATAGAATAGGGATTGTAATAAGTATAGAACCTTCTAGGATGGACTATAGTGTAGGTTTTAATAAACTTAGGGTAGTTACTTGTGTAACAAGTCAGAAAGTAAAGGGTAAACACTGAAATTAGAATAGGGACTAAGGGGTGAAAGGAAAATCTGAAATTTGACCCTAAGTTCACCTATAAGTAGGCATTCATTTGCCTTGATTAAAGAGGTTTTTTGGCAGCCATCTCGACCCCCCCCCCCCCCAAAGCCATCTCTCTGATTCTCCACAAGTTCCAGAAAAATCAAAAAATTACTATTACATTAATCCCTCCTTAGCTCATTTTCAGATCTCAGTCCCTAATCCAATTTCCTAGCTCATTAAGGATGAGAAGTAACTTAAATTCATCTGATTCTGCTCGACATTGATATTTACAAGATGTTCAAGTCAGATGTGCATGAGATTTGCTTGGTTCGAGTTAATTGCTGGTCGTTTACTGGTCGTGTTAGGGTGAAGCTCATTTCTGGTCAATTTTGGTACTGTATGAGGTTTGCTGTACGAATCTGGTTTGGTTTGGCAATAATTCTGGATCCTTGCGTTATTTCTGGGTTGACCTCGATTGTATTTGTCTGCTGTTCGCAATTCGAATCACTGTTGCTTGCACTGCTGTTGCCAACTTCTCTGCACTGCTATTGCTAACTCCTCCTCCTCCTGTTGTATTTTGAATATCAGGTACACATCTTGTATTTCCCAGGCATTTGAAATGAAATGAAGTGCTGATCAGGCCTCCCTCATTGAACTCCTTTGCTTTATTTGTGATTGATTAGGACTCTATTGTTGTATGTAATCAACTAAGGACTGTATAACTGGACTGAATATCTGAACTGTGCAATGGATTTTAATTCTGATTATGTAATTAATTTCTGGGAAGATTGCATCCAATGTTTAATCCTATATGCAGTATAGATTGCATCCAATGTTCAATTTCTGTATTTAAAACTGGCAGTATTAGGTTGGTATCAATAAGACAACTTGAATAAGTTTCTGGACTGTTTCGATTTTTAGTTCGTAACAATAAGACTGCATATTGGAATCTGAATTGGAATCTGGCCTGGCTTAACAGTTTGGGCTCAGTATCTTGTTACCAAAAAGAATAAGTCTCAGGGCCTCAATGAACGGCCCAGGCTCGGTTAGATGCTTGTGTACGTTTGGGCCTGGGCCTAGATTTGCTTGGTCAGTTTATGGTGTGCACGTAATTTTAACCTTTTCTTTTGTTGGGCTCGTCCTGGAGTCCAGTGGCTGCAACACAGTATAAAGTCACTATTAGGTCCAGTAACAAATAGTTATAGACGAATAAATATAGAAAATCATAGATTGCTTTAGGATTTACCCTTTAAAAATTAAACA
>NW_017678844.1:15798-19610 GCF_001879085.1 Nicotiana attenuata
CAGGATGAGCACGACCCAAAATGAACCCTTTTCAATCATGCATAAAATCCCTTTGGAGTTACGTCTATGGTGGAACGATTTGGGCAAAGAAGGGCAAGGTGCGGTCAAGAAACATTTGAAAGGGCTTACCGGTTTGCTTGATATTGCGCCTCGGGGAGATATTATTAGAGCACTGGTTACATGTTGGGACCCAGCACATAATGTGTTCCATTTTTCGGATTTTGAGCTTACCCCGGCATTGGAGGAAATAGTTGGCTACATCGGAAAGGATGAGATTCCGTTGAGGCACAAGTACTTGGTTGCTCCTAGAGTTGTAGCTGTACACAAGTTTTTAGACTCCTTGAAAATAGTCAGGGCCGTCCATAACACAGACCTGGCAAATGGCTTTTGTACTCTAAGCTTCATATATCATCGCTATGGTCATATCGGGGGGTTCAACAACCCAGAAAGTAAGATATGTAGCAAAGGAAACTGCCAGAAGTGGGAGGAGCATCGATGTTTCGCTTTTATGGTAGCTTTCTTGGGGCTTTTAATATTTCCAAGGAAGGATGGGAACATTGACATAAAAATAGCTGGGGTCGTCAGCACGTTAATCACTCAAGCCAAAAGTACACTTGCACCTATGGTATTGGCCGACATCTTCCGTGCTCTTACAGCTTGTAAAGCCGGGGAAACTTTCTTCGAGGGGTGCAACTTACTATTACAAATGTGGATGATTGAGCATCTGTATCATCGCCCTCAGTTTTTGAGCTATGGGTCTCCAGAAAAAACATGCATAGAAGAATTTTACACAAGAACTAAAGGGGTCAAATTACCAGAAGGGGTCGCGGGTTGGACAACATATTTTCGGTCACTCACCGCTAGCCAAATAGAGTGGACACTGGGATGGTTACCTGTTGATGAAGTCATATATATGCCGGCAGCCCGACCACATTTTCTCCTGATGGGGCTTAGAAGCATTCAGCCTTACGCACCGTATCCAGTGTTGAGGCAACTGGGGAGATGCCAGATAGTACCCAAGGATGATGATCTTAGTTTGCAAGTGGTTGAGATTGGCCCTGATGGCCAGTTTCCTGAAGCAGTGGTCCGCCAAGTCTGGAGCGAATGTCAATATTTGGCGGCAAATACTTGTGTTCGGGATCAGGCCAAAGGAGAGGTGTCGCCTGATTATCAGGCTTGGTATAGAAGGGACGTTGCATTCGGAAGACCGGCCAAAAGACCTCACATCCAGGAATTTGTTGACTCATCACAAGAACAGTGGGCTTGGTTAACTAAAGAAAATTAGTACAGGGCCCGCATAGGAGCGTTGGAAAAACAGGTCCAAGACCTCCGATTTGAAAATAGCTTGCAAGCCGCGGCTGACGAAGGGGAGAGAAAACAATTGGCCAAGGAGAATGAAGTTTTACGAGCCCAAATCCAAAAGATGAAGCTAGAGGCCGACAACCGCGTCAGAAGTGCCAAAGATACAAAGCTGATAGCAAATCTAAGGCAAAAGGTGAATGATTACAGTCTTGACCTCGACAAGGCAGAAAAAGAATTAGTTGGGGTCCAGAGGCAATTGGCTAAAAGTGCAGAAGAACGGGCTCGCATGGTTAAGCAGTTAAAAGAAGAATATGACAGTAAGGTCGCAAGATTAAAGGAAAAGGTCACTGCCGCAGAAAACCGAATGACTAAACAGGCAAAGGACTTCAAAGTCGAGAGAGAACACTGTTACAGGGCATTGGCACAGTTAGAAATGGACTTACAGCAACTCCGGGAACAAAGCCAGGCGTTTGAGCAGACGTTGGAGGCTAGGGCCCAGCAGATAGGGCGGTTGCTTCAAGAGAAAGGAAGAATCCGAGAGAAAATCCTAACCGTTGCTCATTCTATTACCCGGAAATGCCAAATGTGCGAGAACATGACCCGTACCACCTTCTTTGCATCAGTCATGATATTTGTGAAGCAGATAATGAATGACCTAGACAGACTCCAAGGGGAACTTGCATATAGGCCCGCGGCGAGACCGAACGATGTCCCGCGGGCACCAGGAGCTTTAATGTATTCATAGTTGTTTTTGAGTCTGCTAGAGTTTACCTTTTGAGTCTGTATTTCCTCTTAATGGAATTAGGTTACTTGGGCTTGTATTTCTTTTATCGGAGTCTGTATTTCCCTTTTGTTAAAAGACAGTCAGTTGATTGAGTCTGTATTTTGTTCCGGATGGGGATGTGGAGTCTGTAGTTCTTTTTGCGTCAGAGTCTGTCTTGAGTCTTTGTAATAGACGTAGTTGCTATCAATAAACTTGAAAATTCCCAAAAATATTCTGCTTTTACTTTACATTTATTCTTCGCGAACTACGCTTGGTCTGATTCACGCGGGGTCGTGATACGTAGGCAATCTCCATAGGATTCGACCATTTCTAAATAAATCAAAGGAAAACGAAAAGGAATGATACAAATAAGGGAAAAACCTAAGGAAAGAGAATCCAAAAGAGGGAGAAAAAAAAAGGGAAAGATAAGAGTAGGAACTAATTGGCAAGAGAAGGAAATAAAAGTCGGGATGACGCACGTGATTGAACAGCGACATAATAGCAACGTTTGATTGCTTAGGTGCATCCATCCATCAATGGGCGGTTATCTATTTGTTAATGCCCTAACCGCTAACAAGTTGTTGTTGATGAGTCCAGGCAGGTGATAAGCTGACTGGCATTCTGGCAACCCACCCTTACAACACACGCTCCAAAGACAAGTCGAAAATGGCCAACCAAGATCTAGAAGCAAGCATCGTTGACCCATCCAGAGAGGAGGAGGCAATGGATGTGAATACAATGAGAGAGGAGATGTATAAGTTAAAACAGCAGATGGCCGAAATGTACCAGGCCTGGTCGAAGGGACATCCCCCACCAGCCTATCCTGCCAATCCCAATTACCTCCCACCAACTCAACCCCAAGATCCTCCCACAGCGAACTCATATCCTGCTCTCCCTCCTCACCAGCAATATTACAGAACCACTTCTCAGACACCACCACTACCACCCTCCAAGCCAATTCCAGGTCCCCCACCACCAATCGCCCCAATATTCGTGGCTCCTCCACCCACCGTATTACACAGATCCTCAAGCGAACCTCTGTTTCAAACCCAGGAAAACCACTATTACCCACCCGAACCCACCTTCAAACCCCCAGAACCATACTCTTACACTCCCCATTTTAATCTCTCAGCTGAAGAAGAGAAACCTCCCAAAAACACGGAACAAGAGGAGATGATACGAAAAGTCAAAAGTTTAGAGCAGTCCTTCAGAAATATGCAAGGACTCGGGGGTCAAGTGAGCGTGGCCTACAAGGACTTGTGCTTATTTCCTGACGTCCAATTGCCAGTGGGATTCAAACTACCCAAGTTCGACTTATATGACGGCCATGGTGATCCGGTGGCCCACCTGAGGGGTTTCTGCAGCAAGATGAGGGGGGCTGGAGGAAAAGATGAGCTATTAATGGCCTACTTTAGTCAAAGCTTGAGTGGGGCGGCGTTGGAGTGGTACACAAGACAAGATCATGCTCGGTGGTACACCTGGGATGACTTAGCTCAAGCTTTTGCATGTCATTTTCAGTACAATCTCAAAATCGTCCCAGACCGTCTGTCACTGACCAAAACCGAGAAGAAGCCCGGAAAAAGCTTTAGAGAATACGGTTTCCACTGGAGAGAGCAAGCAGCAAGGGTTGATCCCCCGATGAAAGAGAATGAGATGGTGGATTATTTCCTTCAGGCTTTAGAGCCAACCTACTATGGCCATCTGGTGTCCGCTGTGGGGAAAACCTT
Organism: Nicotiana attenuata; assembly: GCF_001879085.1. Taxonomy (NCBI): domain Eukaryota; kingdom Viridiplantae; phylum Streptophyta; class Magnoliopsida; order Solanales; family Solanaceae; genus Nicotiana; species Nicotiana attenuata. Next base: position 19,591 of record NW_017678844.1, read on the forward strand.
TCAACGAAAGTCGTAAAGAT
>NW_017678845.1:0-3207 GCF_001879085.1 Nicotiana attenuata
GCTGTGCTTACTCTGTGTTATTCTGTACTCGTGTAGTTGTTATAGCCTCGTTGACTTGTCTTATCTCACTGCTGTACTTATTATATCTGTCAGATTTTTATATTGTTAAATTATTATTATTAATATATTTTGTCTCAGTAGGGCCCTGACCTTCCTCGTCACTACCCAACCGAGGTTAGGCTTGGCACTTACTGAGTACCGCTGTGGTGTACTCATGCCCTTCCTGCGCATGTTTTTCATGTGCAGATCATCCAGGTACCTCCACTCAAGCGCACTATCAGTGAGGCAGGAGGACTACGGAGACTTCGAGGTAGATCTGCTGCGTCCGCAGACAGACGAGTCTCCCTCTTACTCTATCTTTAGTACTTAGTTTTCCTTTTTTCGGTTGCTAGAAATTCTGGAGTTTGGTACCTTTACTATACACTTCTGTAGCCTGTGTTGCCCGTGAGTTTTTGGGTTTTGGGAATTGTTTTAGACTTGTGATATTGAGTTGTACTTGCCAAGCGGCATTCGGTACAGTTTCCTTTAGATAATTGATTTGATTTTTCTCTATTTTTCCGCAATTACTATATTTCCGCAAATGTTAGGCTTACCTGGTCATGGGGGACCAGGTGCCGTCATGACATGTTCACGGTTGGTGAACTAGGGTCGTGACAAGTTGGTATCAGAGCTCTAGGTTCATAGGAGTCACGGAACACAGGCCGGTTTATTAGAGTCTCGCTGATCGGTACGGAGACGTCTGTACTTATCTACGAGAGGCTATGTAACCGTTAGGAAAATTTCACTTCATTTGATTCCTATCGTGCGAGATTTTTGAACATCAATTCTAAACTTCCGACTTCTATTCTCTCACAGATGGTGAGGACATGTGCTACTTGAGATGATCAGACACCCGCGCCCCCTACTGCAGCCGTCAGAGGCCGGGGCCGGGGTAGAGGTCGAGGACGCGCACGTGGTGCAGCCAGAGCACCTGCGCGAGCTGCCGCCGAGGTACCACCAGCAGATCCAGCCGGAGCCAAGGCACCTGGCACACCTACTACTGCCACTACTACTCCAGCCCTTCAGGAGACTTTGACTCAGTTCCTGAGCATGTTTGGTATGTTGATTCAGGTCGGATTGATTGAGGTTGTACCGACTACTTCACAGATCGGGGGAGGGACCCAGACTTCCGCCGCCCCCACTCCAGAGCAGCGAGTTCCCATTGGTCAGGTTCCAGGTGTCATGGCGACACAGCCTGTGGTCCTAGTTCAGTGGGTAGTGAGGACCTCTCGCCAAGTAGGAGACAGGTGGGTCCAGGAGAGAGAGGACAAACGAGGTCAGGAGGGAGAGTATAGAGGGGTGAGTAGACCTCGTAGACCGGGGAGATATACTGGTCCTTATTTTGGAGGCAGGGTGCGTCACGGCAGAGGTTTTGTGGGTCAGCCAGCTCAGTTCGCATCTCAGATTCCACACAGGGTTTCAGGTGTTCAGGGGTCTCGGAGTACCCGTACTGCACAGTTTCTACCCCCACGTCACCCGCGAGGTTGCTTTGAGTGTGGTGACGCATGCCACATGGTTAGGGACTGCTCAGACTTGGTAGGGGTGCGTCTTCACAGATTTTCTCGGCCACAGCGTGCCCCGCAGAGTTCCCAGGCCATGGTTACAGCCCCAGTTGCTACCCCACCTACCCGTGCCGAGGCTGTTGCCTCCGATTCTGTCACTACAGGTATTGTCATGGTTTGTTGTAGAGGTGTATCGGTTCTATTCGATCTAGGCTCCACTTATTTTATGTGTCTTCTTATTTTGCTCCGCATTTGGGTGTACCCCAGAATTTCCTTGAGTTTCCCTATTTATGTTTCTACTCCTGTGAGAGATTCTCTTGTTGTGGACCGCGTTTATCGGTCATGTTTGGTTACTATTCGTGGTTTTGAGACCAGAGCAGACTATTTTATTACTCGGTATGGTGGATTTTGACATTATTTTGGGCATGGCCTGGTTGTTGCCCCACTTTGCTATTCTTGATTGTCACGCCAAGACCATGACGCTGGCTATGCCAGGTGTTCCGCATATTGAGTGGAGTGGTACTTTAGATCACACTCCCAGTAGAGTTATCTCTTTTCTTAAAGCTCAGCGCATGGTTAAGAAGGGGTGTGCCGCGTATTTGACTTATGTGAGAGATGTTAGTGTTGATACCCCTTCTGTTGATTCTGTTCCAGTGGTACGGGATTATCCCGATGTATTTCCAGCCGATCTTCCGGGCATGCCGCCTGTGAGAGACATTGATTTCGGCATTGATTTGTTGCCGGGCACTCAGCCCATTTCCATTCCTCCGTATCGTATGGCTCCTCCTGAGTTGAAGGAGTTGAAGGATCAATTACAGGAATTGCTTGGTAAGGGCACCGTGGGGTGCTCCTGTTTTGTTCGTGAAGAAGAAGGATGGTTCCATGCGCATGTGTATTGATTACCCCCAGCTGAACAAGGTTACAGTGAAGAACCGTTATCCTTTGCCTCGCATTGGCGATCTGTTTGACCAGCTTCAGGGCGCACAGGTGTTCTCTAAGATTGACTTGCGCTCAGGTTACCATCAGTTGAAGATTCGGGAGCCAGATATCCCGAAGACTGCTTTCAGGACTCGGTATGGTCATTACGAGTCTTTTGGGCTGACTAATGCCCCGGCAGCTTTTATGCATTTGATGCACAGTGTATTCAGGCCATATCTTGACTCGTTCGTGATTGTTTTTATTGATGATATTCTGGTGTATTCCCAGAGTCAGGAAGATCATGAGCAGCATCTGAGGACCGTGCTACAGATCTTGAGGGAGAAAAAGTTAAATGCAAAGTTCTCAAAATGTGAGTTTTGGCTGAGTTCTGTGGCATTCTTAGGCCATGTGATTTCTAGCGAGGGTATTCAGGTGGATCCGAGGAAGGTAGAGGCCGTGCAGAGTTGGCCTAGGCCGTCCTCAGCTACAGAGATTCGCAGTTTCCTTGGCTTGGCGGGTTACTACCGTCGTTTGTGGAGGGATTTTCGTCGATTGCTGCCCCTATGACTAGATTGACCCAGAAGGGTGCCCCATTTCAGTGGACAGAGGAGTGCGAGAGCTTTCAAAAGCTCAAGACAGCTTTGATTACAGCCCCTATCTTGATGTTGCCTACCGGTTCGGGGTCTTATACAGTTTATTGTGATGCCTCACGGGTTGGACTTGGAGCGGTGTTGATGCAGGACGGTAG
>NW_017678845.1:4389-7059 GCF_001879085.1 Nicotiana attenuata
ACTATTCAGATTCTTGAGGACATGCTCCGTGCGTGCGTGATGGAGTTTGGAGGGTCTTGGGATCATTTCTTGCCATTGGCGGAGTTTGCTTATAACAACAGTTATTAGTCCAGCATTCAGATGGCGCTGTATGAGGCTTTATATGGCAGGAGGTGTAGATCTCCGGTGGGTTGGTTTGAGTCGGGTGAGGCCAGGCTATTGGGTACAGAGATGGTTCAGGATGCATTGGAGAAGGTCAAGGTGATCCAGGACAGACTCAGTACAGCCCAGTCTAGACAGAAGAGTTACGCGGACAGGAAGGTTCGTGATGTTTCATATATGGTTGGTGAGCGGGTTCTGCTTCGGGTCTCGCCTATGAAGGGCGTCATAAGGTTTGGAAAGAAAGGGAAGTTGAGTCCGAGGTTTATTGGCCCTTTTGAGATCTTGAGGCGAGTTGGGGAGGTTGCCTATGAGCTTGCCTTACCTCCCAGCTTGGCTGTAGTTCATCCGGTATTTCATGTTTCGATGCTCCGGAGGTATCACGGTGATCCGTGGCACGTGTTGGATTTCAGTTCAGTCCAGTTGGACAAGGATCTATCCTATGTTGAGGAGCCAGTGGCTATTTTGGACAGGCAGATCAGAAAGTTGAGGTCAAAGAACATAACTTCAGTAAAGGTTCAGTGGCGGGGTCAGCCGGCCGAGGAGGCGACTTGGGAGACCGAGCAGGATATGCGCAGCCAGTACCCGCATCTTTTCACTACTTCAGGTATATTCTCTATGCTCGTTCGAGGACGAACGAATGTTTAAGTGTAGGAGGATGTAACGACCCGGCCGGTCGTTTTTGGAATTTACGCCCCGATCCCCCATTTACCGCTTCCCCTAAGTTCATTTCTGCTATTTTGGTATGCCAGGACGTTCGGTGTTAGGGTTCGGAGTGTTTTGGGACACTTAGTCCCTAAATGAGAGCTTAAGTGTTGAAAGATGGTCCGTAATCGGAAAAGTGTGAAGACAACCTCGGAATGGAAATCTGATGGTTCCGTTAGCTCCGTTAGGTGATTTCGGGGTTGGGAGCGTGTTCGGAATGCATTTTGGAAGCTCGTAGCTCATTTAGGCTTGAAATGCCGAAGTTTGAATTTTTGAAATTTCCGGTCCGATAGTGAATTTTTGATCCGAGGGTCGGAATGGAATTCTGGAAGTTTCTGTAGCACCGTCATGTCATTTGGGACGTGCGTGCAAAATTTCAGGTCAATCGGACGAGGTGTGGTTAGGTTTTTGATCGAAAGTGTGTTTCGTTGGAATTTGAAGTTCTTAGGCTTGAATCTTTGATTAATTCGTGTTTCCGGCGTTGTTTTAGGTGGTTTAAGGATTGGTACAAGTTTGAATGATGTTATGGGATATGTCCGTAGGTTTGGTTGAGGTCCCGGGGGCCTCGGGTGTGTTTCGGATGCTCGTCCGAGCAATTTGAAGTTTGGAAATGTTGCAGAAAGTTGCAGGTCTGAATTCCTTCTTCGCGTTCGCGAAGAAGGCACCGCGTTCGCGTAGTAGTAGCCATCCTCTCATCGCGTTCGCGGCCACTCTCCCGCGTTCGCGTAGTGTAAGTCTGGAGAGGGGGGCCCGTTCCTCTTCGCGTTCGCATAAGATCACCCGCGTCCGCGTAGCTTCACTATTTCCTCCATCGCGTTCGCGTAAGCCTTGTCGCATTCGCGTAGTTCTTGATCCCCTGGCCTTCGCGTTCACGCTCCTCCCTTCACGATCGCGAAGGGCATTTTTGGGCCCTGATATTTTCCTTCTTCGCGAACGCGTGCTTCCTATCGCGTTCGCGATGCTTTAGACTCCTGAATAGTACTTAACATTTCAAAAACGAGGTTTTGCCATTTTTATCAAAACTCAAGGTATGGAGCTCGGATTTGGGAGCAATTTCAAGGGTTTTTCAAGGGCAATCACCGGGTAACGATTCTCTACTCTCTTATGACTAAAACCCATTAATCTAATCGCAAATTCACCATTTAATTTCGTGTTTTTGAATGGGAAGTGGGTAAACTTCTTAGACCTAACTATGGGGTTTTGAGGGGTCATTTGACCTCCGATTTGGGAGATTTTTATATGGTTAGACTCGTGAGAGTACGAGAGTTCTGAAAACGTAAAAATTATTCAATTTCGAGACGATGGCTGGAGGGGCATTTTGGTCATTTTACCTATTTTCGCGCCTCTAAATTTAATAGTGGAATCAGTTGTTTGCAATATTATTTACGATATGTAATTGAATTGAATAGATTTGGGCCATTTGGAGTCGGATACTCGTGGCAAAGGCGTGGTTTCTATTGATATCGAGCCGGTTCGAGGTAAGTGGCTTGTCTAACCTTGTGTGGGGGAACTTTCCCCTTAGGATTTGTTATTTGTTGATTTGAGTGCCTTGTACGCGAGGTGACGGGCGTGTACTTGAGCCAATTGTTGGATAACCCGATTTTCTTAAGATATTGAGATTGAGTTCCTTCCATATTTGCTTTATTCTACTTGAAATTATAACTTGTGCTAGATTAGGAAAGCATGTTTAGTTGATTTAACTTGCCTAATTGCTTAAGTTGCCTTAACTGTACTACGTGAAGCATGCTAGGTCAGTACTATCTGTTGCTTGTCTTTTGTACTTCGTTTCCGTGTACCTTCTGGTTGTGATTGCGCATTTACATTGGG
>NW_017678845.1:13624-14513 GCF_001879085.1 Nicotiana attenuata
ATTTTCTGTTCTATCAAGAGGTGCTATTGCTTCCTTTCGTTTTTTTCTTTTTATTTATTTACTAGTATTTTACTTACATAGACTTTTTTGTTTACATTATAGAAAAAGAAGGAGAGGTTAGTTGCTTGCATTTATTCATGATTGAGTATTCTATTTTGATTTTGTATTTATTTAAAATTGTAGAAATATGACTTGTTTCTCTTCTTGCTAATGTTACTATATCTTTTTGATTTTTATTTCTAAAAAAAAATCTAATTTTGACTTCATATTCTTATCTTTGAAATAATAATATCATTGAAATAAGAAAGAAGAGAAATATTCGAACTTGAATCTTTTGTTTTCTAATTTAAATAATTAATGTAAAAACGGAATGCAACACAATTCAATTCTTTTCAACTAAAACTAAAGCTAAAAGGCGCTAATAAGCGGTCAAAATCCCCACTTATCAATGAGCAACTAGTAGAATATATAAAACTTCTAACTACTGTCTGAAATAAAATAGACAGAAACTAAATGCAAAAGAGAGACTCTAGGGATTGCAGAACGGCTCAGGAAGCAGCTCACCACTAGGCCTCGGGATATCTGGGATGCGCGCCGGTATGACCGCCAGATGCACATGCCTCAAATCCTTCACGATTAGTGCAGAAGTGTAGCGTGAGTACATAAATAACATGTACCCAGTAAGTATCTAGTATAACCTCGAAGATGTAGTGATGAGGGGTCAACATCGACACTTACTATAGGCTAACAATATAAATAAAAGAAATTCTAAATAAACACGGGTTATGTAAATGATAGTACTAATTCCATAGCTAGTAGGAGTGAATAATTCTTTCACAATTAGTAATTTCCAAGTCAATTCACGTCATTAATAATCTTAACTTCACAA
>NW_017678845.1:18895-19602 GCF_001879085.1 Nicotiana attenuata
CAAGCATAAATAATCACCATAAGGTTACACACTACGGGTGGGTCACAACCCTAGTAAAAATCTTAGCTACTACATAGTAGGGTGTAAAAGAAAACAAAGAAGAAAAGCTAATAAAACTCATTATTAGAAAGAATTAAAATAAAGAGATCTAATGCTAAAACACCAAATACGCTAAAGTTTCCTAAAAAAGCAAGAAAAACGGCGACAGTGCTTCAGATATTCAAACTTGACCTAATTTTGTGAAACTCTTCCAATTATACAAGGCTGAAAATCTCGGACAAAAATGCCCCTCTAGAGGTTCTGCGGCCGCACAATTTCATGTGCAGTCCGAAGATTTCTTCATCTTTTCAGGAATTGGAGGTCTGCGGCCGCAAATTTCTGAACTGCGACCGTGCGGCAACTCTTCTACGGTCCGTAGAATTAGGACCGTGGCCGCACAATTCTTGTGCGGTCCGAAGTTCTCAGAGGCTCCTGGACTTGGTCTTTTTGCACACTCTCTGATCTTCAGCTTCTAGCTCAGCTTCGTGGCCGCACAGTTCATGTGCGGTCCGCAATTTGCGCAATTGTCTGCTAAAGTTCCTTCTTTGTTTGCGGCCGCAGATGGAAATCTACGGTCCGCAATTTCTTCTGCGAACCGCACACCTATGCTCCTGTGCCCTTTATTGCCTTGTTCCTTGGACTAATCCTGTCAGATTTCATCTCGGGAG
>NW_017678846.1:0-3471 GCF_001879085.1 Nicotiana attenuata
CGTGTTTTTGGATCACGTCACATGAAATGCACCCGGATCCTCAACACCTCTTATTCAACGTTTTAGGATTTGGATTTGGGTTGCATGAAATGCACACCCGAGTTTAGGAAGGTAAAATTATTAAAAAGCGCGCCTAAAGCGGCTAGCGTCTTATTAACTTTGCGGGAAGCCATGAAAATTCGCTAAGTGGCATGTCCCGAATTTCTAAATATATTTTAATAAAGCATTTAATGAGGGCCCCGCGATTTATATGTTTTGTGCGGCGAGGCTCGTCTCCTTTAATTATTTTAAGGCCAACCTAAAGTGAACTAAAATTTTTCTATTTATTTTTTGTCTCTAAAAGGGCCTAATTAATCAATTTTATCAGTTGCTATTATTTAAAGTGATCAAGGAGTTTAGGCTTCAAGTCCAAGTCCATATTTGAACAAGAGACGGACCTCTTAATTCAAACATGCCACTGAACGAGAAAGTCCAAATTAACTTCATCTTCGGTATTGCCACGTTAATCTCATATTTAGGCCCCAATTCGACCAACATGAGCACCGCTGGGCTCACAATGCCGCCTATATCGAGAAATAAGAGTGCAGGAAAGGGGATGGGAATCTGGCATAACTGGGCCCACTGAAGAAGGTAGCCCAAGTCTCATTAGGAAGAAATTGTTGCGCTTGGGCCTAAGGGTGAGCCCAAGTCAGTTATAACCATCGTCCAGCTACCATATTGTCAATGGGTAGAAGGCTCAATTGGGCTAAACGTGAAGCCCAGACTGAGATATTCTCAACAAAGAGAAATCGACACTATTGGGGCCAAGCCATAGCCCAATTTGGTGCTTTCAACGCTGAAGCTGCAGGAGAACCATATGACAATTCGAATTTACACAATTAACGCAACATGCGACCCATTTCATTATTTAAACCAGCTGCTCGAATCTCTAATGGAGATAGCTACCTAGAATAGACAATGTTCATATGCTGAACTTTGATCTTATGCCAAGGTATTTAGACAACCGCATCTTATTAAAGGAAAAATAAAAATGATACTAATTTCTGTAATTTTCATCTGCAATGTTCAACCTATAATAGTCTCAACATTCATAATGAACGATCACCAAACATTCATGATATATCTATGCCCAGTCTCAGGCTTGTGCCTTTACAGAAACAAATCGAAGTAGCTAAAACATCAATCTAATATATACATGCATCATAATATGAAAAAAAAAACAGGAAAAAGAACAGGAGACATCAGCTGAAATAGCAACTTGTATCCAAAGCATTCTCTATTTGAAGTGCAGATTCACATTTTACATATTGTTTGAGGCTATGGAAGATACCTGGAGAAATGAAACAATAGAAGAGATGAGGAGCTAGCAAAGCAGGAGAAGCGACAGTCAATCCAGCAGCAAAATCATTCAAACCAAACTACGAATGTCAAAAACCAAAAGGAAGACAACTACACTCGAACACTGACCAAAGCAGTCCAGTTTTTGAAATACAACCCAAATTGATTTACCAAATCTGACTTCACTCGATTGCAAACCAATAACTCTAAACCAGACCTTAGATTTGATGTTTAATCTACTGTTAGACCTTACAATGAAACTAAAATTTGCTGAACTCTACTAAACTTTATGTATTTCAGTAGTTTTTGGGTTTTGGGTATTTTCTATTTAAAATTTTCAGCTTCTCTAGGTTTCTAACCCTTTAATTTCGAGTTTCAGATTTCTAATTTCTTGTTTTTGGATTTGAAATTCAGATTTTTAGAGTCTAAACTTGTAGAAACTTTGGGGGAAAATTTTTTTAGATGCCAAAAACTTGTTAAAGAAAGCAATGGGTGTGCCTTTTATATGCAAAGCCTAGGGCTACCTTCAGATTTTTAGTTTTCTTTTTAGTCCTTACCCATTTTCAGCTTTTAGTCCCTTATTTTTTAACTTGTTACCCAAGTTACAACACCTATTTTATTGAAAACTATACTAAAGTCTATTCTAGAAAGTCCTCTACCCATTACAATTCCTATACTATCCCTTCCCTACTTTAAAAATTACTATTCCTAATAAAACTACCATTTTCTATGCCTAAATTACCCTTGATCATCCCCTGATATTACTAACACTAGTTAAACTCTATCAACTGTAACCATACTAGCTACTCAACTATGGTTAATCCTTAACATCAAATTAACTGGACAGATTTATTGAATCTAAAACCAAATTGCAGCAAACAAACGTGGATCAACCAATTGAACCAATCACAAAGCCGAACTGGGCAGAGTTAAATCACATATGAGAGTTAGAACAATGTCGATTAGCGTGAAGAAATTTACTCAAATTAACAAAGTTTAAACTAAACCCTATAACACTGAACATGCTCGAGTGACAAAGACTCAAATACAGCGAAATTGACAAATTACTATTGACTAACAAAGGAAGAATCACATAGAAAGTTTAAACTAATTGTTAGACCAAAAATACTGAATTACTGCCAAGAAAGAAAAACAACAGAGAAACAAAAGAAAAATCAGAAGCAACAAGAATAGAAACGAAGAACAGTTTTGTTTAAGCTAATTAGCGAAGTAGGAGAAACTCACCCACGCAAGGTCAGGCGGGAGTGGAACCTCGATTCGAGCCTCGAAACAATGTTAAGCATTCGTTCTTCTCGAAGAACAAACGAAACATTATTTCGTGACTCGAATCCAATGCCGGACCCAAAAAATCGGGCAGAATTTGAACAACATGAACTTCTAGGGTTCTGCCGGCTCTGCGGTTTAGAATTCGTGATACTCCGGACAGATTCGAGGGTCTCTAGGTACGGATTAATGATGAGGGAGGGATGAGGAACATATAGTATGAATTTGGGCCGGTTTGGATGAGTTTGCATTTTGGCCGGATTTTCGATCTGAAATTCGAAAAGATTGGCAATGAATTGAAGGAAATTGTTTTGGGGGTTGGAAAGAGGAGAGGAAGATGAGTCTATGGTGTATTTTTGGGGTTGATTGGAGTTTCGCCGCCGGCGGCGACGATTTCCGGCCGGCGGCGGACGGCGGAGGGACGGTGGTGTGCGGTGGCTCAGGGCGGAGGGCGGTGGTAGCTGGCGGTGGGAGACAGGGGTACGAGGAGGATGGGAAATGTTTAGGTTTAATGAAGAATTTTCGGACATTTTTATTTAAAAGCCTTGAACGAATGAGGACCGTTGGATGATGAGAAATGGACGGTCAAGATTAATTGACGCCAAAACGACATCGTTTTTTGGGCGTCTCTGGACCGGACTGGGTTGGGGTTTTGGACTGGACGGGTGGGGACTGGGTTATGGATTGATTGGGCTTATGCCTTTGCATGAAACAATGGCCCAAATCGGCCAGCCCTTTTGTCTTTTATTTTAAATTCTTTTGTTTGTTTATTTTCTTCTTTTCTCTTTTTTTTTATTTGATTTTTGTATTTTATTTTCTGATTTTATTAAATGTTAAGATTCGAGAATT
>NW_017678846.1:8268-19601 GCF_001879085.1 Nicotiana attenuata
GTGGATGAATGGGGAATTTAATTTTGGTCCGAACCTCGTGTTTTGACCAAGCGGGCCCGGGGTCGATTTTTGGAATTTTGGGAAGAAAGCTTAGAAATTCATATTTAGGCATTGGGTTTAGTTTGTTTAGCTATTATTAATATTGTAAAGTCATTATTTCATAGATTTGACTGAGTTGGAGCCGAATTCGAGGTGTAAAGCTATACTAGAGGCTTGAGTTAATTTTGGAGCATTTGAGGTAAGTGTTTGGTCTAACTTTGGCTTGAGGGAATAAGAGTAGCGTCTTATTTGCTAATTGCTATTTGTCAAGTACGGTGTATAGGCATGGTGACGAGTATCTATACACTGGTGTCGAGCATGACCGTGAGTCCTGAATTGCTATGTTATCGAATTCTTAATTGTTGTTTATGAGGGCTTGGTTGGAAATCTTTAACATTGAGCCAGTAATTGATGAGACTGAGTATTGATTTAATTGTGTTAAGTAGAAATTGAGTAAGTTTGGTTATAGCTGGATCTCCCTTGCCGGGATAGTTTATTATATTATCTTGTTCCCTTGACGGGATAGTTTATTATAACATCTTTCTCCCTTGCCGGGATTATTTTGTGTATTGTGTTGAAAGAAATGGGATCGTGTGGCACGCCGACCACGAGATACTATGAAATGGGAGCGAGTGGTACGCCTACCACGTGATATTATGAAATGGGAGCGAGTGGTACGCCTACCACGTGATACTATGAAATGGGAGCGAGTGGTACGCCTACCACGTGATATTATGAAATGGGAGCGGGTGGTACGCCTACCACGTGATATTATGAAATGGGATCGAGTGGTACGCCTACCACGTATATTATGAGAAATGGGATCGAGTTGCACGCCTGCAACGAGAGGAAATTGAAACAAGTGAAAGTGGTTTGTTTTCCCTTATTCTGTGATAGAAGAAATCAGATGTAGTTTCTTTTGTTATTCCTGATATTCCGTTTTATCTGCTACCCCATAAGCATGTTCCCCTCCCAGTTTTAATTGTTTACTTTCCGCTATTATTTTGTTGTACTGGTATATACATCTGCACAGGTTTATGTGGTAGTCTGGTCTAGCCTTGTCACTACTTCGCCGGGGTTAGGCCAGGCACTTACCAGCATTGGGGTCGGTTGTGCTGATGCTACACTCTGTGCATCTTTTTGCACAGATCCAGGTGTTGGAGCAGCATTTGAGTAGCAGTAGCATTCTGGGAGCGAGCTTTCAGTCCAGGGACATTCGAGGTAGCCCTGCTGACGTCCGCAGGCCCGGAGTCCCTTTCTATTTTAGTCAGTTTGTTGTCATTTGTACCGAAGCAGACAGTTCTATGTTTCATTCAAACCTTGTGTTTAGTATTCTCTAGTCGTTCGTGAGTATTGTGACACCAGTCTTGGGTAGAGGTTTTTGTTAAACTTCCGCATTTCTTTCGGTTAATCATATTTGAGACTTCCGTTTTATCATACTATGTTTTGTTTTCATTAAATGGACGATAATTGCTAAAAGAAGTAAATTGATTGGCTTGCCTAGCTCCTATTAGTAGGCGCCATCACGACTCCCGAGGGTGGGAAATCCGGGTCGTGACATAACTCCACTTTATCTACCATTATCTACAGAATATCTACAAAATATCTACAAGTTATCTACAAAATATCTACAATTTTTCTACATTATATATACAAAATATATACAGCATATTGGCACAGCTCTACAGATTTATGTAGATCTTATAACACACCTACATATCTTCTTAAACTGTCAAGTCACTACTATCCAGTATGATTTAACATTTTTAATGAAAAAAATAGAACATGTTGAAGGTGCACTTGGTGAAGAAAATCATCCAGTACGTGTTGATTTATATACACATTTTGAAGGTGCAGTTGATGAAGAGAATGCAGGTATGAAATTGTATTCAGAGATATTTGCTTTATGTTTCAATATTTTTACCATTCTATTAAGCTAGATATACATGGTGTTACAGAGAGGGAAGATATGCATCCACAATCTCCAATTCACGGAGTGACAGTAGCAGCTCAAAGAGAACAGCAGAATGAGGAAGATGACAATGTAGGTGAAGAGGCACAGTATGTGAATGTAGGTGATTCAGAAGACTCCGGAGGTGAGAAGAAGGAGGTTACACTTGATGATTTCGAGCTGCCTGATAACTTCTCCCAGTTGGTTAAGTTCGGCGAGCCTATACAAGATGAAACAACACCCGTGCATCAAGGTAGAACAAGGCAGCCGGGAAAGCATGCCCGATCACCATTTCTCCCTTTATACAGTTCTGGTGGCAGCACCTCGGTTGGACCTCAAATTTTTCACCTCAAGCACCCATTTACTAGTGTTATTGGTCAAGATGTAGATCCTGAGTTGTTGGATCAATTCAACAAGTGGTTATACCACGGTACCGACACAGGTTCAAAGAGGTTAGTTTGCATAATTTGACACTTTTATTCCAGTATTCATCTTTTACATATCCACTTCATTCAACAATTTTATTTTAATTTCTATTTGTTTATATAGGAGGAATGCTCTGTATCCTATAAAGGACAACTAAATTAAGCCATGGTTAGATCTTGGAGTGGAAAAGGTTGACAAGAAGGAGTGGTTCTTTTCCCTGGCACACCCCGGACAAGTCCTCAATGACTCGGTAAGATTCAATGTATTTGATTTGTAGATAATTTGTATTCTGATTGTAGATGCTTTGTTTTCTGTTTGTAATGTAATTGTTGTTATTTTGTAGTTTTGTGTAGATTATTTGAATATAACTTGTAGTATAAATGCAATCTGTTTTTGTTGCAGCACATTGATGTTATAATGTATTACTTGAGGAAAAGAGGCAAGTATGGCCCCCACAACAAGACCAGGTTTACTACAACAGATTGTTTGTTCAAGACTAGGATTGAACAAATTTATGAAAAGTTCCAAAATTCTCCTCAAGAAAAGAAGTTTTCTATTGTCAAACCCCAGGACGTTGTAGCGGAATATATATTGGGGTATGGACTACTCGCAAATGTTGCATGAGATGAAGTTGATTATGTCATCATGCCCGTCAATATTGTAGAAAAATTCCACTGGGTGTTGGTTGTTTTTGACATTGCAGACAGGCAACTTTATGCGTATGATTCCATGGTCTCTTCACGCAATCACCCTATTGTTGAATCTTGTGTCGACAAGTTTTCTGTTATTGTCCCTTTGTATTTGTCATGCACCGGTTTTTATGGGAAGCGTAAAGACATCAACTTCAAGAATACAAAGGCATACATTGAGAAAACTGTCGACCCTCTTAACATTCAGTGGATCGTCGGAGAGATACCACAGCAAAAAGAAGGATCACTGTAACAAAAATCTTCTTTCTTTTTATGCATTTAACCCTTTTTTTTTCTAATCGTTTGGTAAATATTAACATTTTTTTATCTTTGCAGCGATTGTGGTGTATTTGTTGCTGCCTTTGCAGAGTATGTTAGTCTTGGAGAGTTATCAATTCCGGCAGAAGACCTTTCTGATATTGACCAACATCGTAGATGCTATGGAGCGCTACTTTGGGACTATGCTAGAAAGAAGCAGGAGCATGGGGCAATCAGTGAAAGTGAGGTGACTGGCAAATTGGCAAGGAGAAAAGGTGCACCAGCTTTGAATGAGAAAACACGAGTCCAGAGGAAGAAGAAGTAGTTGTAATATTTTTGTATGGAACATGTAGTATAATTGTTTAGTTGATGCTAGTTTAGAAAGATGGTAGACAAGTTTTTGAACAATATTATTGTGTTTTAATTGTAGCAGACTTGCATTACAATTATAGTAGCCTTTGTATTTTTTTTCTTATCCAGTATAGTAGTTCAAATGGAAACATTCTGTTGGTTTTATATTCACTTGTTGAATGTTTACAGTACTTGATCTTCATTATTTTAGCATATAAATCCTTTCCAACTGAATTTTTATATAGTTATTCTGTCAACGCATAAATATGTAGTTATTTTATTGTTTCTATGTAGATAAAGTGTAAAAATCAGCAACTAAACATTTTGTTGCTTTTACATTCAATTTGTTGAATGTAAACAATACCTGATCTACATTATTTTTAGCATATAACTTCTTTCTAGCTGAATTAAAATCTAGTTATTATGTCAGCTCCAGCTATTGTAGTTTTTTTTGTAGTTGAATTTGTAGATAATTTGTAAAAAATATTTAACAATATGTTTTGTTGCTTTTATATTCATTTGTAATGTAAACAGTACTTGATCTACAATATTTTAGTATATAAATCCTTTCCTACTGATTTATAATGTAGTTATTCTATCAATTCCAGTTAATGTAATTTTTTTGTAGTTGTATTGTAGATAAATTGCAAAAAAACATTAACAACTATGTAAAGGATGCTAGAGATAGTAAAAAAGTGGTAGATTATATATATAGAAACCATTCATAAACAAATCACTCTATGAAAGTATTATCTCAATACAGAAAAATCCTAACTAACTACATTATGATCTTAAAAAAACCTCAACAATTACACATCAAATTCTGTTATCCTGAACTCACCAACAATTTTTATGAAATATTCTGTTAACTACATAAAATTTTATTTCTTATTGGGTGCATTCTTGCAAGATCTTTTGTTATGCCCTTCTCCTCCGCAGTTGCCACATAAAACCTTGTACTTCTTTGAATTTATTTCATCATATGTTTTGTATCTTTCTTTTTGAGGTCTTCCTGGCTGCCTTTTCCTTCATGTAGGTGGATTTACTACTTCTTCAGATATATGTTGTGGCACATTCCATTTGCTTTCATCAGGCAAGGGATTTACTGGTATTTCATAAGTACGCAATAGGTTCTTCCTTGTGTAATAAGGAGAATAATATTGTTAAAAAGACTCATCCCTGTGTCTTAAAGCAGCCAAAGCATGTGGACAAGGAAGTTCATCAAGCTGGAATTGCCCACAACTACATCTCTTGTTTCAAGACAAACAATATAGCGCCTAACACCATCTAGTACTGTATGGATGTAGTCTGTTGAAGCCCTCACCTACAATTACATTACAAACAAAAAAACAATTCATATACGGTTAAATACAAAATATCTACAAATTATCTACATTGTCCTGTATAAATTAATTTGGCGCAATAAATGATAAGATCTTACTCTAAGCTTGTGCGACAATGTTCTGTTGTCATCCAACTCTTTGTTGAATTTAAACCCAAGGTATGTGAATGTACCCTTTGCTTTCAATAACTTTTCCTTCGTCCAACGTTCAAGAAGAGTCCTCATATACTCTAATAGTTCTACTATCGGCAACTCTCTTGCATATTTTGTTAAAGCATTCAACGACTCTGCAATGTTTGATGTCATAGTCCAAGTTCTGTTCACCGTAGCATGTACTCGAGACCATCTATGGTAGCCAATATCGTATAAGTATGCTTTAACATGCGGGTCAATATCTTCAATCTTTGATATCCTTTCAATAAATTCATCAAGCGTGTATGATCGTGCCGTGGCAAAGTACAATTCGCTTAACTTTATATGACCCTTCTTGAACTTTGCCCTTATATTTGTCCAAATATGCCACATGCAAGAATAATGTGTCATGCCAGGATAAACAATAGATGTTGCCTTCAAGATACTCTCATTCCGATCCGAAACAACACACATATTTGGTCTTTCACCATATGCATGTTTGAATTGCACAAAAAACCACTTCCATGATGCGTCATTTTCTGAATCAACAGCAGCATATGCCAATGATAATATGGTACCTACATTATGTGGCAAATAGCAATTAATTGGCTGCAGGAAAAATGCAAAGGAAGACATATACATACAAACTACAACTTTTCAACAATATATCTACAATAAATCTACAAGTACTACAAAAAACAGACAAGCTACAATATTTCTACAAGATTTCTACAATAAAACTACAATACCTGCTGCATCCATTGTACTAGTTGTTAGCATTATTCCCCTGTATGGTGACTTTAAGAAGGTCCCATCAACTACTACAACTGGCCTACAATATTTCCAACCACTGATTGACGTACAAATCGCAACAAATACATACAAGAAGCAGTCATCGTCCGTCTTCTTTAATTTAACTACAGACCCCGGATAAGTCTTCTCCAGAATATACAAATAACTAGGCAATTTGCTGTGGGAGTTAGTAGGATGACCTCTCAAAAACTCCAAAGCCTTTTCCTTTGCTCTCCAAGCTTGCATGTATGTTATGTTCACGCCGTGTTCAGACAACATATCAGTTTGTATGTCTTTTGGTGTGTAAATTGTCTTAGGATCAGCATATTTTGGAATAACCATGCTACCAACTACCATGGCAGTAGGTTTGCGTTGTATGAATGTACTGTCCATCAAAGTGCATATGTGCAAGCTGTTGAATGTTCTAACCTTGAACATTGTAGAATCATTTATGCTAGTTGCCTTGAAGTGCCATGTACAATTTTCACCAACACATACCAACCAGTAGCTACAAAATAAAAACAATTTAAACACTGGTATAAAAAATGTAGATCACAAAAAAAATAAATAGTTTTAGCATAAAAGATCATATACAACAGTTTATATACAAAACAACAACAAACTATCTACAATGTTGTTAAACAATATCACCAAAAAAACTGAAGAAGTAAAAATTTAAAAATAAACTACAAAATAAAAAAGAATAGCAAGTGCAATGTTCATACCTTCTAGCACTAGATCTTTTAACCCAGAATTGGAACTTGTGCATGACAGAATAGTACTTCATTGCAGTTGCAATTGTTTGCTTGTCTTGGTATACTTGTCCTATTTCAATAAAACTTGGTGTACTATCTGTTATTATTATACTTTCATAGTCCTCTACAATGGGAGATGTTGGCATAACAAGTAACTTTAGTGTTCCAGACGAACCTGCATGAAATAAGTTCTGTTATGAACAGTTTGTAGAAATTTTGTAGATAATTTGTAGAAACATTGAAATTCTGTATTTCTGTCACGCCCCAAACCGAGGGACATGACCGTGTCACGACCCAACCCCCGGTCGTGATGGCGCCCAACACATTGCTAGGCAAGCCCGACCTTTCAACATTAATCTCAACATTTAATGATTCATAAATTCGAAACATAGATATTAATTGCTAAACCATTTTATCAAAAGTCTAGAAATACTGAATAATATACGGACGTCTAACAAAGTTCTAAAACAAAAACCCCAAACAGGATCCGGTGTCACGAACATGAGCCTCTAAAACAGAGTGTCATCCTACAACAAGTCTGTCTAAGAAAAACAGAACAAGGGAAAGATAGGGATAGGAAGGAAGGATCAAGGCTGCGAACGCCATGCAGCTACCTTGATGCTCCCGAATAATGCTGCTCAGCTAAACAGGTCCTCCCTCAGCCTGTGATGTACCTAGATCTGCACACAAGGTGCAGGGAGTAAAGTGAGTACTCCAACTCAGTGAGTAATAAACACAAATAATGGCTGAAGATAAGAAATCACTGAAAAACACAAGGTAAACTATAACTAGCAGTACCAAACCTTTATCAGTAAAACCAACATATCAATGAAATAATAGTACAGAAAGAACCATGACCGGTAAAACAGATGAGTAATAATGCATGAATGCAATGCAATGCATATACCGGTACACTCAGGTACCCAGTGCAGCGTGCAGCCCGATCCACCATATATTTATCGTCGACGGCGCTCATTGGGGGTGTGTACAGACTCCGGAGGGGTTCCTACAGCCCAAGCGCAAATAATCAAGCCATCTCGTGGCACCAACCAGGCCCTCGGCCTCAATGTCAATATAATACTGCTGCGGCGTGCAGCCCGAGCCATCCATATATTTCCAGAAATCACTATAAGCCCCTCGGGCATTTTTAAATCATTAATTCACAGCCCAAAATATCACTTAAAATATCAAATCTGGAAAAGGGGCTGAATTTGCAAAATAGTACTTAAAACCCTGGAATGAGGTCAAACAATATGCAAAGTATGCAGAATCAGTGATATCAATCCCTGAAGGATTCACATAGTCGGCACAAAGCCCAAATACAACAGTCAAATCCAAGTAACGATGATTTCCAATAAATTCCAGTAGAAAAACACAGTAAAAACATCACCGGGACGGACCAAGTCACAATCCCTAATAACAAACGAACCCGCACTCGTCATAGAGCGCGTGCCTCGCCTCAATATAGCGTTACGATGTGAAATCCGGGGTTTCAAACCCTCAGTTCATCATTTACACCTAATACTCACCTCAAGTCGGCCCAAAGTTTGGCTCGCTATCCCTTTTCCTCTCGAATAGACCTCCTCGCGCGTCGAATCTGATCAAAACCACAACGAATACGTCACAATATGCTAAGGGAATATAACCCAATCGAAAAGACTCGAAAAACATCGAAAATCACGAAGTTGGCAAAACCCGATCCCCGGTCCCACTTCTCGAAAAAATATAAAATTCACATCACCGGATTCCTTATCTCGCCACGAGTCTATACATATCAAATTTACCAAAATCCGAGCTCAAATGCTCCCTCAAACCTCAAATTTTCATTCTCTTAAGTTCAAGCCCTAAACCACCATTTTTTGACCTTAATTCATTGAGTTTTCAGTCAAATTTCATGTATTTGCATGATAAAATCGTGTTCTAAGTTCAATGATGCTTACCTGATCGAAGTCCTTGAATTCCCTCTTCAAAATCGCTCAAGAACACCCCAAGTCCGAAGTTAAAAATGTGTTCTGTAAAAATTTCACGAAGGAATTAAAACCACCTTCTGAGCAGTTATTTTCGCTTCTGCGATACCTGTGTCGCTTCTGCGACACCACTTTTGCAGTTCTCGTTCCGCTTTTGCGGTTCCTTCAAATTTGCCCAGGACCGCTTCTGCGATCCACCACTCGCACAAGCGAGACCGCTTCTGCGGTCTGTACCTCCGCTTCTGCGGAACTCCCCAGACTCCCAATGCTTCGCTTCTGCGGAACCGCTTCTGCGGTCCATTTTTGCAGAAGCGAAAACACCAGATACCAGCTGAACCAGAACTTTCAAAACTCCAAAAATTCATCCCGATGGCCATCCGAAATCACCCCGAGGCCCCCGGGACCTCAACTAAAAACACCAACACATCCTAAAACATCATTCAAACTTGTTCCAATCATCAAAACACATCAAACAACACTAAAACCATCATTTCTCATCGAATTCAAGCCTAAGTTCTTCCAAAACTTCTGAAACACGCTTTCGATCAAAAACCCAACCAAACCACCTCCTAATGACCTAAAATTTTGCACACACATCCCAAATCACCTAACGAAGCTACTGCAACTCTCGAAATTCCATTCCGACCCTCGGATCAAAATCTCACCTATTGACCGGAATTCTCCATAATCCTAACTTTGCCCATTCAAGCCTAATTCTACTCCAGACCTCCAAAATTACTTTTGATCACACTCCTAAGTCACAAATCATCCCCCGAAGCTAACCAAATCATCGGAATTCAAATCCGAGCCCTCTAACACAAAAGTCAACATCCGGTTGACTTTTCCAAAACAAGCCTTCCTTAAAGAGACTAAATGTCTCATTTCCTTCCATAACCAATTCAAATCAACTCCAACACGTCTAATACTGATACTGAAACATCAGGAAATAGAAAATGGGGAAAACGGGGCAGTAATACATGAGACGACGGGTCGGGTCGTCACAGACCGGCGCCCGACCGGGTAGCCCCAGTCAAGCGGACCAGGGTGCCTTTCCTATCCCACGTGTTACCCCGTACTTTCATTGCTCATTTATCAAGGAATTAGCCATTTATAATTAAAACACCTTTTTACAAAACATACATAACATACATGGTTACTTAATGAGGTTTACAACTTACATCGCCCAACATACAAAATACATAATTACATAGGTTCGTAACCCACATTTACTGTCTATGGAGCCTCTAAGGATACAAAGGATAATACAATACTTGCCGATAACAAGGCTCCGGCTATACCTTACACAAATACCCAAAACATGACTCCGGAATAAAAGCGGCATGAACCAAGCAGGGCCCCGAGAGGAAGGGGCTTACCAATACAACTGACGGAAAGTGAAGGGAAGCTACGGTCGGTGGACTGGAGTACCTGCTATTGATCCACCTACAATCATAACACGAATGTAGCGCCCCTGGCAAAAGGGACGTCAGTACATTTGAATTGTACTGGTATGTATGAACAAACTTTGCCCTAAGCAAACTCAAACCATACACAAGTAACAAGTAGTAATGGAATCAAAAATCAAATACACATGAAAGGAAACAATCAAGACAAATAAGTTTACAATCTCTCCATTTCCCCTTCAACATTTTCACATCAATGATTTCACAACTTTCTCATATTTTCATTTCAATAGTTATTTCGATCACTTTCCACCCTTATTACCTCGGTCACCCTTATTACCTCGGCCACCCTTATCACCACAACCCACACCTTATTACGTGTTGCGGGGCGCAACCCGATCCCACCGAACAATCACAATTCACAAACAACACAACAACAACAATTCACAAAGAACAACAACAAAAATTCTCAAGAACTACAACAACAATTCTCAAGGAGTAACAACAACAATTCGCAAAGAATTTCCATAACCATCAATACCATTTCCATCATACTCAATAACTCATATGCATTTTATGTCACAACAATAATTGCCCACAACAAGCCATATATGTTATTACCACAGTTGTTCCAATTGCATCATTTACGATTTCCTTCCATCATTTGTTTCTCAGCTCTTACCACATAACACTTTCACAATCACACATTTGGTTTATTGCCAATTACTTACACCATTATATCGGGAGAATTAACCACGAACACTCAAATCATACCAATTACAAGAATTTCACACATAATCCACGTAGATATCACATACCAAATATTCGTACACCAAACAAGGTGATTTTACAAAGGTCAAAGTTAGCCATACATACCTGGAGCCGAATTCCCTTTTTAACTCCTATTTTCAATTCACCAAGTAGTCTAGCAACGTCAATCTAGTGCACAAGTTAACACATATGACTTAGAATTGAAGTTCACAATTGCTACTCAAACCTATTTAGGTAATCAACTCCTCTTGTACAATCCTTTACTCCTACCCAATTTCTCTTACTAGATTTTAGGTTTTAAAAGGCATGCATGTATGTTTTCAACCATTATTTTCAAGAATCAATGCATGAGACTCCCCCCTAGTTTAAACCTGAAAATCAATGAAAAAGGGTTAGGGATTTTACCTGCAAGAATGGGGATGAAGATAATCACTTTGAAATTCCCCGGCCCGGATAG
>NW_017678847.1:0-8614 GCF_001879085.1 Nicotiana attenuata
TCTAGCACGGTCGCTCAACTGTTGTATTTGATTTTATCTGATTTCGAAATACGTTCTAGCTTATGTGCTTTTATTAGTAAACCACTTTTATTTTATTTATTCGATTTTTAAACGAATTGCAACGTCGTGGAAATGCGCCTCAAACCACGTCGCACCAGTGCACCCGTGATTGTTAACACATTTCGACCTCGTTGAGATTGGGATTTGGGTCACATAAATGTGCACCCGTGTTTAGGAAGGTGATTTTATTTAAAATGCGCGCCTAAAGTAGCTACGCGTTTATCAACTATGTGGGGGGCCATGAAATTCGCTAAATGGCCCATCCCAAAGTCTAAATATTTTGATATAAGCAATTAATGAGGGCCCCGCAATTTGTGTGTTTTATTTGGCGAGGCTCGTCTCGTCTATCATTTATTTTAAAGGGAACCCTAAAGTGGCTATAACCTTTCTATATTCTGTGCCGACAATAAATGACCTTCCAGCATTATTGTTCAAGGGTCAGTAAATTTTCTGGATAAAATTGGGCTTTAGTTTCGGCCCAATGCCATTTCAGTGCTGCTTGTGATAACGGGAAAGGCTGCCTGGGCATGGGCTTCATCCAATGAGAACAGGCCCAGATGGCCCGTCCAGTTCAGCTTATCGAGCAGCTCTGGATCACGTTAGAATGCGATTCATATGTGTACTAGAGAATTATACCAATGCATCAGTAAATCAGGCAATTATTTTGCTGGTTTTATATTTAAACTCATTATTTATTTCATGCATGTTTGATGGTGACTATTTAAGCTAATGTCTGTTAGCAACTATTAATACTGGAACTTAAGCGAATTCACATGGAAAAATACTAATGAACCTATTTCAAGTTGTTCAATTGTATCCACTACTGGCTGCAACTAATTTCAGAAATATGTACGGGATAACTAGACTAAGGCGATTATTAATAATATGGAGGTATCAAACTTAAGAGGTTCAAATCCTTATTCTATTCTGACTTCAACTTATCAGGCTAATGTGTTACATTACCTTATTGCACTTGTTCATACAAATAACTGCAATAGGCAGTCCTATTGACATGAAATAAAAATCGAAACAGTCTAATCCTATCATTAACTGCAGAAAGTAGACATTAGATTCTAACATGTGAACTGCTATACTCAGAACTAAATCTCATTGCACAGTCCATACGAATAGTCCAATTATATAGTCCAGTTAACAGTCCAGTATTTACACACATACAAAATTGATTCGACACTGTGCTGCTTAAATCTAACGCCTATTAACTATCAGTACACCACAGTCCAAGCAGCACACTTCAAGATCAAACAGATGAACATTTGTATTCCATTTCAAGCTTAATGTTACAGCAGGGCAGATTCAAATGTGTACCTGGTAATTGCAAATAAGAAAAGGAAAGGATCAGTAGCAGTGACAGTTTGCAACAGCAGCCCAGGGAGAAGTTGAAATCCAGTAATAACTCAATCAACACAGCAAATTCAGGAATAGGTTTGAAACTCCAGCAATGAACCAAAACACCAACAATTTCAAGCACCAATGCAGTCCAAAACCAAATCGATTACTCAGACTCAGTTTACAGCAATTCAAATAGACCCTAACAACTCTCTTGGCAGCTACTTTCACATATAGAACAGTATACTCGAAAACAAGCTTATTTCTAATCCCAATGCTGAGATCAGCATTGTTTTGAAGGAATTTTATGATTTTTAGAAACTCTGTTTTATGCCTTTTGGAAGGGGTTTAGAGGACTGCCCCAAAAAAAACTTCCTTATCAAGGCAAATGAATGCCTATTTATAGATGAACTTAGGGTCCACTTTCAGATTTTCCTTTTACCCCCCTTAGTCCCTAACCTAATTTCAGTGTTTACCCCATTATTTCTGACTTGTTACACAAGCAACTAACTTAAGTTTATTAGAACCTACACTATAGTCCCTCCTAGAAAGTTCTATGCTTATTACAATCCC
Source organism: Nicotiana attenuata (assembly GCF_001879085.1). NCBI lineage: Eukaryota > Viridiplantae > Streptophyta > Magnoliopsida > Solanales > Solanaceae > Nicotiana > Nicotiana attenuata. The sequence continues at coordinate 1,981 of NW_017678847.1, forward strand.
TATTCTATCCTTACCCCCCTTCAAAAATTACCAAATCTGATGAAAGTACCCTTTTCCCATGCCTAAACTACCCTTTGAACCTCCTGAAATTACTAGCCTACGTTAACTACACTAACCTTTCTAACTAACCCTGGTCCAAATAACTATATCTGCAAATTAACCAGCCCACCAATCCAATCGCAAATCCTAAATTCAAATAACTACTGATTTTCGGATTAACAACTACTAATAACAAGTCAAAGTCAAACAGTGCCCAAATAGTATCGATCGAAACTGTAAGCAAACAGATTCGACACACACAACTAATAGAACAAACTTAACCATACATGAAGCCTGGAGAAGATTTAAGCAACTCAAAACTTAAACTAAATCCTAAACATGATCAATCCTAATTCTAAAGAACTCAGTCACAACTAAATTGACAAACGGCCCAATTCTCGCTATTGATTAAAAGAAAATGAAGAATAATAAATAAGAAACATGCTAACCTATTTGAACACTGGTTCAACCGAAAAAATAAGGAGAAATAAACTCAAGCCCTAAATTGATTGATCAAGAGGAAATATCAGTCAAGAAGAAGAGACTAACGAAGAAGAACAAGGAAAAACTTACTTATGGAGTCCGAGGGTTCTGCCGTCTCTTAAATTTAAAATTCGAACAACTCCAGTAATATTCGAACACTACTGACGGTGGATTCTTCATGAGGGGAGGGAGGAGATCATGTGATGTCGATTTGATGAGATTTGGGGTATTTTAGGGTTTTAGGCCGGATTTTGATTTGAAATTCGAGAACATGCACGAGGATTTGAATGAAGCTGGTCAGGGGTTTGGAAAGAGGATCTTGGGGAGAACATATGATGTAAAAATGGAGTTGTTTGATGGTGGCGCCGCCGTGCGGAGGCGGCGTCCCTGCTTTCGGATATTCGAGCAGATTGGCTACCATTCGAAAGAGGATATTTTGGGCGTTGGAAAGAGGGGAACGAGGAGAACTGGTGGTGTAATTTTGGGGTTGATCGGAGCATCGCCGGCGGCGGCGACGATTTCCGGCCGGCGGTGGACGGCGGAAGGACGGTGGTGGACGGTGGGACATGGCGGCCGGCGGAGATAAGGTAGGGTTACAGGGGGTACGAGGAAGGAGGGCTTTATTTTTTAATTTTATGAAGGATTATTACAGTTATATCTAAAATGCTATAACTTATTTTGACCGTCGGATTGGGAAAATGGACGGCTGGGATTAATGGCTGCCTAAACGGCGTCGTTTGGTGGGGTGGGGGAAACGGACCGGGTTGGAACGCGGGATTGGGCTGGACTAGGTGTGTTATGTTTGGGTTTCAGGGGGGGACACGTTTTGGGCTATGAATTGATTGGCCCAATTGTGTAAAAAGACCTCTTTTGTTTTTCATTGTTTTCTTTCTTTTTATTTGTTATTATTTCTTTATATTTTGAATTTTATTTATTTTTTCTGATTTTATAAAAATGCTAAAACAAAACAAAAACCTAATTAAACTATTGAACTCCCAAAATTATTTAAAACTCTATTTAAAGATAAATGCCATAATTAACGATGCAAAGAACTATTTTCGTGCAATTTTCTTTAAATGTTGTTCTAAAACTAAATAATCCCTAACTAATACTAACCATGAGATTAAAACCTAAGTATAAATGCATATTTTTGTATTTTACATGAATTAAAATGCACAAATAAAATGCAACAATTTACCAAAAATGCCACAAAATTCACAAAATTTTATAAAATACTAGAAAAAATTATTTTGTTTGAAATTTTGGGAACCATTACTTAGGGCAAAAATCACGTGCTCACAGCTGCCCCTCTTTGCCCGGAAACGCGAAGAGTTTTCGTGCAAAGACAAGTGAGCAGAAATGAATGATTTTTGCCCTTCTGCATATTCCGTGTGAAGCAATTTTTGAAAAAGCCTGACCGCACCCTGCTTCAGAAGTTGCCTACATATCCTGGGCTAAACAGGAATCAGGTCAGTGTAGTTCGGGAAGGTCTGGTAGCTGGGACTACCAAGAGCTGTGATTTCACTGCTGTTGTTGCTGCTACTGCTCGCTGACCTCCTTATTACACCGTATAAAAATAAAAGAAGCTGGACTAAGCTATGATCTATGAATTACAAAGAGTTCTATCTATGTCTTCTAACTTGCTCTTTGTGTTGCCTTGAACTTGTANCTTTCAGTTTAATCTGGATTATTTCCAAGGTTGTAATTCGGATGCTATGTTCCGTCCGTTTGGATGAGTTAAACCTTGTTATCTTAAATATTAATGAAATGCAATTTTCCTCCTTTTTCATTCCTGATAGTTTTCATTTTGTCTTTCTTTTCTTTCTTGTACAGTCCCTTTTACGCCGGTTTCAGTGATGTGTCATGCATGAGGAGTCTTCGGCCCAGTCTTAAATGCCAATCTAACTCCGACATAATAATACAAGAAATTGAGTGTGATGACGAAATAGAATATGATGATGAGGAAGCTTTTGAGGAAATCAGTAAAGAATCAAGCCATTTTGAAGAAAAACCCAAACCTAATCTGAATGACACAGAGGCAATCAATTTAGGGGATCAGGAGAATGTACGGGAAACGAAAATAAGTGTCCATTTGGAACCTCAGCTCAGAGAAGAGATAATTAAAGCACTGTTTGAGTACAAAGATATTTTTGCGTGGTCATATGACGGCATGCCGGGTTTAAGCACTGATTTGGTGGTCCACAAATTGCCCACCGACCTAGCATGCCCTCCTGTCAAGCAGAAGCTAAGGAAATTTAAAACAGACATTAGTGTGAAAATCAAAGAAGAAGTCACCAAGCAGTTTGAGGCAAAGGTCATCCGGGTCACGCGATATCCCACCTGGTTAGCCAATGTTGTGCCAGTGCCAAAGAAGGATGGAAAGATCAGAGTGTGTGTAGATTACCGTGATCTCAATAAGGCGAGTCCAAAAGACAACTTCCCACTGCCAAACATCCATATATTGATTGACAATTGTGCCAAACATGAGATTGGTTCCTTCGTAGATTGTTATGCGGGCTATCACCAGATTTTGATGGATGAGGAGGATGCGGAAAAAACGACATTTATCACCCCTTGGGGAACGTATTGTTATAGGGTCATGCCATTTGGGCCGAAGAACGCAGGGGCAACGTATATGAGGGCAATGACCACCATGTTCCATGACATGATACATCGGGAAATTGAGGTCTATGTAGACGAGGTGATCATAAAGTCGAGGAAACAATGTGACCATGTCAAGGACTTGAGGAAATTTTTCCATAGGCTCCGCAGGTACAATCTCAAACTTAATCCAGCGAAGTGTGCGTTTGGAGTCCCATCTGGGAAGTTGTTGGGATTTGTGGTAAGTCGACGCGATATTGATTTAGACCCATCCAAGATCAAAGCCATTCAGGAGCTACCGCCGCCAAGGAACAAGAAAGAGGTGATGAGTTTGCTTGGCAGGTTGAATTATATCAGCAGGTTCATTGCCCAGCTTACAATGACTTGCGAGCCCATCTTTAAGCTGCTAAAGAAAGATGCTGCGGTCAGATGGACGGATGAATGTCAAGCAGCATTTGACAAGATTAAGGAGTATTTGGCTAGTCCACCCGTGTTGGTCCCGCCGGAGCCGGGAAGACCCTTGATCCTTTATCTGACAGTTTTGGATAANTTATGTTTGGGTTTCAGGGGGGGACACGTTTTGGGCTATGAATTGATTGGCCCAATTGTGTAAAAAGACCTCTTTTGTTTTTCATTGTTTTCTTTCTTTTTATTTGTTATTATTTCTTTATATTTTGTATTTATTTATTTTTTCTGATTTTATAAAAATGCTAAAATAAAGCAAAAACCTAATTAAACTATTGAACTCCCAAAATTATTTAAAACTCTATTTAAAGATAAATGCCATAATTAACGATGCAAAGAACTATTTTCGTGCAATTTTCTTTAAATGTTGTTCTAAAACTAAATAATCCCTAACTAATACTAACCATGAGATTAAAACCTAAGTATAAATGCATATTTTTGTATTTTACATGAATTAAAATGCACAAATAAAATGCAACAATTTACCAAAAATGCCACAAAATTCACAAAATTTTATAAAATACTAGAAAAAATTGTTTTGTTTGAAATTTTGGGAACCATTACTTAGGGCAAAAATCACGTGCTCACAATATCAGCAGATTCATTGCCCAGCTCACAACGACTTGCGAGCCCATCTTTAAGCTGCTAAAGAAAGATGCTGCGGTCAGATGGACGGATGAATGTCAAGCAGCATTTGACAAGATTAAGGAGTATTTGGCTAGTCCACCCGTGTTGGTCCCGCCGGAGCCGGGAAGACCCTTGATCCTTTATCTGACAGTTCTGGATAATTCTTTTGGTTGTGTACTGGGACAGCATGACATCACAGGAAAGAAAGAGCAGGCGATTTACTACCTCATCAAGAAGTTCTCATCATATGAGGTGAAGTACACTCAGCTTGAGAGGACGTGTTGTGCCTTAACCTGGGTAGCGCAGAAGTTGAAACATTACTTGTCAGCATATACCACCTATCTCATCTCTCGGTTGGACCCATTGAAGTACATTTTTCAGAAGCCCATGCCCACAGGGAGGTTGGCGAAGTGGCAAATTTTGCTTACGGAGTTTGATATTGTCTATGTGACCCAGACTGCAATGAAAGCACAAGCGTTGGCTGATCATTTGGCCGAGAATCCAGTTGATGATGAATATGAACCTTTGAAGACATACTTCCCCGATGAGGAGATAATGCATGTTGAAGAATTAGAACAAGTCGAGAAGCCAGGATGGAAGCTCTTCTTTGATGGGACTGCCAACGCCAAAGGCGTCGGGATAGGAGCAGGACTGATTTTCGAGACAGGGCAACACTACCCTGTTACAGCTCAACTTCGTTTCTATTGCACTAATAACATGGTTGAATACGAGGCGTGTATCTTGGGTTTGAGATTGGCTATAGACATGGGTGTCCAGGAAATCTTGGTCATGGGTGACTCGGATCTTCTGGTGCACCAGATTTAGGGAGAATGGGAAACACGAGACTTGAAGCTCATACCGTACCGGCAGTGTTTGCGTGAACTTTGTCAACGGTTTCAATCAATAGATTTCAGGCATATTCCAAGGATTCATAATGAGGTTGCCGACGCTTTGGCTACTTTGGCGTCAATGCTGCATCATCCAGACAAGGCTTATGTGGAGCCGTTACAGATTCAGGTCCGAGATCAGCATGCCTATTGTAACGTGGTGGAAGAAGAGTTTGATGGTGAGCCGTGGTTCCATGATATCAAAGAATACCTCAGGATGGGAGTATACCCAGCACAAGCTACAGGGGATCAAAAGAGAGCAATTCGACGCTTGACAAGTGGATTTTTCTTCAGTGGAGGAGTGTTGTACAAGAGAACCCCAGATCTTAGATTACTGAGATGCATGGATGCTAAACAGGCTACAGTTATCATGGCCGAGGTACATGCGGGAGTTTGTGGACCTCATATGAGTGGATATGTATTGGCAAAGAAGATTCTCCAAGCGGGTTATTATTGGCTTACCATGGAACGGGATTGCATCAGTTTCGTGCGCAAGTGTCATCAATGTCAGGTACATGGAGATTTGATTGATTCTCCACCATCTGAATTGCATACAATGTCGGCACCATGGCCTTTCGTTGCTTGGGGAATGGATGTCATTGGGCCGATCGAGCCAGCGGCGTCAAACGGGCATAGGTTCATTCTGATAGCTATTGATTATTTCACTAAGTGGGTGGAGGCGAAGACCTTCAAATCTGTGACCAAGAAGGCAGTGGTCGATTTTGTGCATTCGAATATCATCTGTCGGTTTGGGATCCCGAAGGTAATCATCACGGACAATGGTGCCAACCTCAACAGTCATTTGATGGCAGAGACATGTCAGCAGTTTAAGATCACGCACTGCAATTCCACCCCATATCGTCCTAAGGCGAATGGAGCGATTGAAGCAGCTAACAAGAACATCAAGAAAATACTTCGGAAAATGGTAGAAGGGTCCAGGCAATGGCATGAGAAGTTACCTTTCGCCCTGTTAGGCTACCGCACTACTGTTCGCACTTCAGTAGGGGCGACTCCTTATTCACTGGTTTATGGCACTGAGGCAGTAATACCCGTAGATGTTGAAATCCCGTCCCTTCGGATTATTGCCGAGGCGAAAATTGATGATGTTGAATGGGTTAAAGCCCGCTTGGAACAATTAAGTTTGATTGATGAAAAAAGATTGGCAGCAGTATGTCATGGTCAGTTGTACCAACAGAGAATGGCAAGAGCATATACCAAGAAAGTGCGTCCGCGGAAGTTTGAAGTAGGGCAATTGGTGTTAAGGCGTATCTTACCTTATTGGGCTGAGGCAAAAGGAAAGTTCGCCCCGAACTGGCAGGGGCCATTTGTTGTAACCAGAGTGTTGTCCAATGGCGCATTATATTTGACAGATGTGGAAGGAAAATGTGTAGAAATGGCTATCAACTCTGATGCAGTCAAGCGATACTATGTATGATTTCTTGGTTTAATTGTACTTTATTGTATTTGGCATATTTTTGAGATTGAAATGACGAAGGCATTTTGTTCTGCTATCCAAATACTTTATCCTTTGT
>NW_017678847.1:8627-19595 GCF_001879085.1 Nicotiana attenuata
TTTCGGAAATCAAATAACAAACTCGGGAAGTTACGACGACAAAGGAAAAATACAAGACAAAAGAAACAAAGAAAACACAAGTACCAAAAAGAAAAGAAAAGGAAAAGAAGAAGAAAAGAAAAGAGAAGAAAAAAAAAGGAAAAAAAAAAGAAAAGTAAAAAAAAAAAGAAGAAAAAAGAGAGAAAAGAAAAATGAAGAAAAGAAAAAGAAAGAAAAGAAATGAAAAGAAAGAAAAGAAAGTGGAAGAAAAGGAAAGATCGCAACAACGAAGTAATTTTATGACCTGAACTACGTTTGACTTGATCCCGAAAGGGTACGTAGGCAGCCTCTCTCTGAGGTTCAGTCACACCGAAACAAAATCCCAAAAGTCCCCAAGAAAGAAACTAGGGCAGAAGTTGTGGTTGTTGTGAGGAGTCTGTTTCCGAAAGTTGTAACTTTGAACCCATGATTAAGTTGTTTTGAGCCTTTGATACCCTTCTTTCTGACCTCATCCAAAAGCCTGCATTACGGTCCAAAGAAAGACCTTCTGATCAATCTTCAGGAAGTTCCAATACGAGCAAGTAAAAGTGATCCACGTCGGGAGCAACACTCCGGTGCAAGAAGAAAATGATAAAAATGAGAGAGTCGTATTGGTGAAAACCCTCACGGGCACCGTAAAGCGAAGTGAGTTGAGAGAAATCAAAAGTGAGAGAGTCTTATTGGTGAAAACCCTCACGGGCACCGTAAGGCGAAGGTGAGTTTTTCAAATAGGCAAATGAGACAAGTCTGTGGTCAAAAGCTGCTCAAGACATTGCAAGACGAGCAAGGTTTGGGTTTGGGCGAAAATCAGGTTGTGAAAGTCCGGAAAAACAAATGTGGCAATTGAAAGTTGATTGGTTAGACAGACTGGGCTGGTTAATCCAAAATGCATGGCACGCTCAATGGTACCAGCTGTTCCACTCAGATAAGTCTTATTCTCTTCTTTCTTCATTACAAATCATCCGTTCTTGGATTCTCTTTATCCTTAACACTCGAGGTCGTTGCATTTCATTCTTTCGAGGTCTATCTTTAAGATGTTTCAGTGTCAGTTCTGTTCGAAATAAAAGGAAGGAATGTCAAGGCTAACTACCAGCTTCCTAGTTGTACAGACAGGGCCAAAATATATCAAAGATGTCAAAAGGCAAGTAAGTCATAAAGGACCACTGGAAGTTTCATCGGTGGATTAATCAGATAATTGTGGGGAAGAAGCGAAGTTTCATAAAGAGGGGTCAGAAACACAAAAACAACAATACGGGATAGAACACCTGGGTCATCAGAGTCAAGGGGTTGAAATTCGGTCAGGAAGTCGAGGGGATTCAAGGCAAGTCCAGGAAAGCGGGACGGAGTAAAGCCCAGCAGCAGGGACGTACCTAGCCAGAATGCCAACAACTAGCCACCATTTTATATTAACAAGGTTTTTCTTTGATTGAAACAGAGGCAGAAGTCTTGTTTGCTTCGGAGAAACCCTCCGTAAGGAAAGGCAGCACCCAAACAGGTATGACTGGAAACTCTCAGGGCCCTCCTGGAAAATGGGACTTAGTTTAAATGTCAAGACAATCATGAGTAACACAATTTAGCATAACTGTACCCCAAATGAGCATAAGTGGGTTTCAAAATTGGCATGTTTAAGATAGGATTCAATTAGAAGTTTTCAGGATCCTCCTGGATAATGGGACGTAGTTTTAAGGTCTGTTTAGATAACAAGATATAGGTAACAAGGTCTGCTTAGGTTAAAACTGTTTTTTAACTAGAAGTTGTCAGGACCCTCCTGGATAATGGGGAATAGTTAAGACCTATTAGATAACAAATGTAGTGGGGATAATACCTTTAGAAGATATAACTTAGGTTCGTAATTGTTAGGAGTTGTCAGGACCTCCCTGGATAATAGGACCTAGCTTTCAAATCCTTATAATAGTTGGTAGAATAATCCAATTTAACACTCACATCTGTGCCCAGTCACCAAACTGGGGTAGAAAATTTTCTTTGTTGTTTATTTTGTTGCAGTTAGGAGCCCACCTGGAGAACAAGGGAATACTTTTCAAGTTCAGCAATCAGGAGCCCACCTGGAGAACAAGGGAATACTTTCCAAGCGTTGCAGTCAGGAGCCCACTTGGAGAACAAGGGAATACTTTTCAAGTTTAGCAATCAGGAGCCCACCTGGAGAACAAGGGAATACTTTTCAAGCTTCAGCAGTCAGGCGCCCACCTAGAGAACAAGGGAAGTGCAATTCAAATTTTAGCTTTTAATTTTTAATATTTGATAACATGCTGTACCCAGTTACCAAACTGGGGCAAAGATTGTCTTTGTTTGTTTATTTTGTTGCAGTCAGGAGCCCGCCTGGAGAACAAGGGAATACTTTTCAAGTTCAGCAATCACGAGCCCACCTGGAGAACAAGGGAATACTTTTCAAGCGTCAGCAATCAGGAGCCTGCCTGGAGAATAGAGGCACATATTTCAAACTTCAGCAGTCCAGCATCACTCGGAGGAGTGGCGAAACATCTCCAATCACGATGCAAGGCAACAATGCAAGAATTCCAGTGGAAGAATACAAGTTCAAGGCAACACAAGAGCAAGTTTGAAGACATAGATATGACCCTTTTTGTAATTCATAGCTTAGGTTAGCTTCTTTTTATTTGACACGGTGTAATAAGGAGGTCAGCGAGCAGTAGCAGTAGCAACAGCAGTGAAATCACAGCTCCTGGTAGTCCCAGCTACCAAACCTTCCCGAACTACACTGACCTGATTCCTTTTCAGCCGAGGATATGTAGGCAACCTCCGAAGCAGGGTGCGGTCAAACTTTTCTAAAAATGCTTTACGCGAAATATTCGAACGGGCAAAAATCGCTCGTTTCTGCTCACTTATCTTTGCACGAAAACTCTTCGTGTTTCCGGGCAAAGAGGGGCAGATGTGAGCACGTGATTTTTGCCCTAAGTGAATTATTCCCAAAAATTCAAACGAAATGATTTTCTTTCATTATTTTACAAGTTGTGAATTTTGTGTTATTTTCTGTTAATTGTTTGCATTTTATTTGTGCATTTTAATTCATATGAAAATATAAAAAATACTCTTGACATTTGCATTTAGGATCTAATTTCATATTTTAGGATTAATTAGTGGTTAAGTTGTTTTTAGAACAAAATATGAATAAAATAACAAAAATAGTCCACTTTTGCATTTTTAATTATTGAATTTGTCACGAAATAGATTTTAAACAATTTTAGGAATTAATTAGCTTAACTTGAAAATATATTAGGTCTTTACTTTAATTTTTTTTGCATTTTTATAAAATCAGAAAAATCCAAAAATACCAAATTGAAAACAAAAATAAATAAAAAAGAAGGAGAAAGCAATTAAAATAGGTGGTCTTAATAATAAACCAAATTTGGGCCATTTAGTTGAATTACCCAGCCCAAAAATCACTCCAGAACCGGCCCAATCCAGTCCCTAACCCGGTCCGGCCCTCCCCCTCACCAAAACGATGTCGTTTCCCATTTTTAATCCCAGCCGTCGAGGTTATCCTCATCTAACGGTTGGGAAGCCCAAGTCCCTTAAATAAAATTGTCCTAACCAACCCCATAACCCCCCTCATCGTCTCCCTCATCTCATCTCTCTAAAACCGACCCCGAAGCCCTAGCCAGCCGCCACCCAATCCTCACCATCTCCGGTGGCGGCGCCGGCTCTAAACGACCCCAAAATAACACCCTAGGCTCCTCTCCCCTTCCTCTATCCATATCCAGCCGCAGTTTCCCTCGAATCCTACTCAAACACTTCGAATCTTGAATCGAAGTTTTTCCGGCCATGACCCAAAGTAACCCAATCACCACCAAATTAACACCGTACAATCGCCGTGACATCCTCTATCAGACCCCCCAGGTTCCATCCCTCGAACATGGCCGGAACTTCTCGAATATTAGTTTGAAGTTTTCCGGCCAAAACCCTAGCTGTACCAACTCACTTCAAATTGATACCACATGGTCCCCGGACTCCCCTCATGAAGAATTCACCGTCATTGATGTTCAAGTCACGCCCAAGACGCTCAAATTTGAATCAAAGAGGCGGTATGAATGTTCGAGTCAAGCCGTGAGTCCTCTTTTTCGTCTTTTTTATGTCCCTTTCTCTTCTTCTGATTAAGACAATGAGTGCCTCTCCTAATTTTCTGATTAGTTTTAAATTTTGCTTTTGTTTAATTTCAGTGATGATTTGATTTTTTTTAGTTTAGTTTAATTTTGGTTTGATTGTTGTTTTGTTTTGATAGTTTAAACGTTAGTTTATTTAGTTCAGGCAATTAATTGTTAGTTTAGTCGGATTCTTTGTTAGTTTTGATTCGATTAGGATGTGTCTGCTTCTCTTTGGGAAAATATAATTTGTTCGTTTAGTTGTGATCTAAGGCCTTTAAAATTAGTTTTAAGCATGTTCTAGGTTTTAGTTTAAATTTCGATTATTAGTCTTAAATGTTAATTGATTTAGTAATTGTTTCTTTTTAGCTTAATATTGATTCTGGTAGTTTTGGTTGGTCTTATGATTTTCTTTTAGAGTTTGTAAATTGTTTTCCTTCATTTCAGTATTACTCCTATAGGATTAATTGAACTCTAAGTAGTCTTGTTGAGTCATTGTTTGATCTTTATCATTCTGTATTAGTAATTCTTTTATTTCCAGTTTAATTTTGATTCAATTTTAGGTGATTGGTTATTAGCTGATAGTATGTGGTATGGTGAAAGGGCTGGGGTCTTTTAGTTGAGATAAGGTTAGTAATTTCAGGTATTCAGGAGTATTTTGGGCATTTGATAATAGGATAGAATGCTTGTAGATTAGAATAGAATTCCTTAGAATCTTCTATATAGGCTCAAGTTAGATTAGTAAATTTAGGATAGTAGCTTGGGTAACAGTTAAAAATAGAGGACTGATCTACTGAAAATAAAAGGGATAGGATGAAAACTAGAAAATTGAGGCTGCCCTCGCCTTATGCCTATAAAAGGAGTCTTTTGCCTTAAGAACAAGTTTGGAGCCTCTAAAAATTCTTCTCATTGTCCACAAGTTTCAGATCTGAAATTTGATCCAAACTCCAAATACTTCAAAAAAAATAAATCCTAAAAAAAAAAAGAAACAGAAAAATCAAAAATACTGTTACATTGCATTTTTAGAGGTTAATTTCGAGATTTAGTTGTTGAGTTGCATCTTCTAGCTCAATATATGTTTACTGAAGTTTCTGAAGCCTCCTGGGTCAATTTTGAGTTAGTTTGGGTTTATTCAAGTTGTTTGTGGGTGGTTTGCTGTTTGAAATTGGTCCTGGGCTGTTGATGTTGTTTTTGGGTTTATAAAAAATCTCAAGCTGCTGATTCCTGCTACTGAACTGCTATTGAAGTCGCTGACTATACCTTCTTCTCTTATTTTACCTTGGTTCCAGGTACACTTCTGTAGCTCTTGAATGTTGGAAATGAAATGGAATATTGCTCACTTGTTTCTCCATGGCTGGACTCGTTACTGCCTTTTAGCTAGATTTAATTTATAAGTTAGTTGGCTGGCATATCATAATTGTTTGTATTGGACTGTACGAACTATTTTAGATTCATCTGATTATTCTGAATGTGCCACAGATTATAGTTTAGTAAATGTCAGTTTGGCTGTTAGATGTTCAATTTTGGATCAAAGTACTGTTAACTCATAGGAATTGCATTTCAAGTTTATAATTCTACTTCTAGCTGTAAGGTGCTTAAATTCAGTCCAGTCATCTCTTTTAATTGAGAATCTAGCCAAGTTAATGTGACTGTTAAAAACAGGAACCTGGAGTTTGTTTTTTTGAAATCGAAACAGCTTCTCTATGTCATAACTGAGTTTGATCACATTGATCCAGTTGTTAAATCCTCTGGTGTGTGTAAATCTCGTCAGTTTAGATCTAAGTGACGAGTTTAAAATTAAATTGATAGTTGTATTTGAAGTTGGAGTTTTCTTTTGTGTGTTATTTCAGTTAACGAGCTCAGTTGCATGACCCCTTTCAATAATTTCATTTGGGCTTGTTCATGAGCCCAGGATTGACAGCCCACCCTGAGACCATTAAGCCTCAATTTAGACTCTTGATTCTGTTTGGCCTGAGCAAAGGACCCACTGATGGGCGTAGCATTGTAAAATTAGGACTGAATCCAGTCAAATATCTAGTCATGGGTCATTAACAATACTAATTAATTAGGGCCTTTCCTTTGTTTTTTAGAGACAATATATGATAGAAAATTGTAGATTACTTTAGGTTTGCCTTTTAATATTAAAACGAGATGAGCCTCGCTAAACAAAACAAACAAATTGCGGGGCCCTCGATAAATGTTTATACAAACAATACTTAGACTTCGGGATGGGCCGTTTAGCGCATTTCATGGCTTTCCCCAAAGATAATAACGCGTTAGTTTCTTTAAGCGCGTCTTTTAATAACATTACCTTCCTAAACTTGGGTGCGCATTTATGTGACCCAAATCCGAATCTCAACGAAGTCATAATGTGTCAAAAATCGCGGGTGCATTTATGTGACGCGGTTCGAGACATATTTTCACGACGTTGCAATCCTCTTTAAAATAATAACAATAAAAGCGTTTAAAAAGCACATAGACTAAAACATGTTGTAAAATCAGATAAATAAGCCAAATATGACAGTTGAGCAACCGTGCTAGAACCACGGAACTCGGGAATGCCTAACACCTTCTCCCGGGTTAACAGAATTCCTTACTCGGATTTCTGGATCGCGGACTGTTAAACAGAGTCATAATTTCCTCGGTTCGGGATTCAACCAGTGAGTTGGGACACCATTAATCTCCCCAGTGGCGACTCTGAAATCTTAATAATAAATCCCGTTTCGATTGTCCTTTAAGTGGAAAAACTCCTTTTATTATACCCTCCACGGGGTGTAGTAGTAAAAAAGGAGGTGTGACAAAGTGCATCAAGAATAAAGTACTACACTACTACGGACCAGTTCCTATAACGAGTCTCTTGTATGTCCTTAGTTGAGTTGTAACTTTGTAATTGTTCTTCATTGTAATTCCTACTTTGCTTATCTAGAAGCTTTAATTAGGAACCCTTTGTAAACCATAAACCTTTAGTGTTTGTGTCGTGACTAGAGTTAGTCATGAGTTGAAGTCTTTATAATAGGTGTATTGCAAAGTGACTTGTAATAAGTGTATTACAAGTTAGTGAGGGATTAAGAGTTTAATTTCCAGGTTGCATAGGTTGTAATCTAAAGATTGATCATAGTGAAGTTAAAAATCTACCAGTGTAGGTCGTGATTTTTTGATCCCCTTGAGCAGGGATTTTTTCATGTAAAAGTTCCCTGTTACATTTATCTATTATTCCATTAGCCTTATCTGTGGAAACCTATATAGGACCTGGTCTCTATATACACTACTGGAAAATTCATCTATGGCTACGCAGGGAAAATCGTTCCAATAGGTAAGAAACCGTTGCCATAGATGTACTGTTACGGTTCAGCGCCCGTTCCACAAGCTGTCGTGCCTATAGAGTTTATGGAACGGTTTTGGAACGGTTCCGATAACCGTTGCTATAGAATAGTCTATCGTTACGGTTTTCCCTCTTCCTGTTGGAACGATTATTCTTATCAACTGCAACGGTTAATAACCGTTACCATAAAGTTAAATGCAACGGTCATAAACCGTTACTATATCTATTAAACCGTTACAGGTATAATAGAAATGGCAACGATTTCTTTAAGATATTGCAACGGTTGAACTACCTATTGCAACGGTTTGTAGATTATTTTGGAACGGTTTGCAGATCCTATGGCAACGGTTCATAACATATTGCAACGGTTGATACATTATTTTGGAACGGTTTGCAGGTCCTGTGGCAACGGTTTTTAGATTATTTGGAACGGTTTGTTGGTCCTATGGCAACGGTTGATCTACCTATTGCAACGGTTTTTATATTATTTTGAAACGGTTTTCAGATCCTATGGCAACGGTTTTGTTAGCTGTAATAATTTAATTGAATTAAAAATAGTGCCCCCTGTTGTAATAAAGATTTTACATATATATACAATAAACTATAAAACACTAAAATTTATATAAATACAAAATAAAATTTTTGATAATCCAAATTGTCCAACAAGTTAATAATAAATCCATAGATAGTGATGAAACCAATAACATACATTTGATATTTCAACATCAAAAGTTTTAAAATGGTTTGATAACAAACATTCCTAGAAACCGCCACATGCATCTACAAGAATCAACAATTCAAAATTCAAGTAAGGTCTAGATCTTTATCACTGCCTCCGTCTTCCATCTCTTCATCTACTCTACCTACAAAAGAGTATAAAGTGAGATTTGCAAAATGGATTATGCTCAGACCAAAGATAAAGAAGCTGCTCTGAGGCAGGAAGAACCAAAGGACCAATTGTAGTAATATTGGATTTATGTGTTCTAACCACATGCATTAATCTATACTTAGCTCTACTGCTGTCTTTTTTTTGTTTGACAAAAGTATAGCAGCACCACCCATTCTAAACAAACAATTAGGCAAAAGCATTGCTCTTTCTGAACCTTGGTAATAATTAGGTGTAATAATTTCAGTTCTTACAACTCATGTTTTCCATCAGACAAGTGGAGTATTGATTTATTTATTCTTTTAAAAGGGGTCCCAATGATTTGGAGATGGCCATTTCATACCATACCAATAAAAGAATAGAAAACGTTTACTCTCTATTTTAGCTGAATAATTGTACCAAGTTTACTCAATGAGACAACAAGAAAGTATTCTTCATTCGATTCCTAGCCTTCAGACCAAGCAAAGAATCATCTCTCCATGAAAGAGCTAATGAAATCCAAATCAACAAAGATTTAATCATTTAAGGAACAGAGATAATGGAAAGAGCTCTATCCTGTTTGGTTAGTGAGTTCTCCTAAACAGTAGTTCAATAGCATAAGCTTACTTCCATGAGAATTAAAGAAAACATTTGCTCTTTAACTCTAACAAGACATGGACATCAAAAATACTTCAATTGGATTCCGACTGTGTTTTCCCCAACCCAACTACAAACTAACATGAATAAAAACTTTATTCTCTGAAATGCTATGAAATTATGCATCTCAACTCAGTCAAATTATTCCTTATAGTTTTCACCTATTCCATTTTTATTTCAGAGATTCAACTCAAGGAAGTTACATACTAAATAATACTCCTATCAATGAGAACAAAAAAGAAAAGGAGAAAAGTGAGCATATTGTTGGATTCTACCACTGATAAACCAAGCTTTTAACCTTTTCAATTTTCTTTCTAGTAATTCTAAATTGCGAATTCAAACAAATAAACTAACAAGTTGGAAACTTTATCTTCAAATTCCAATTCTTGAAAGCAAATTCATTATACATACCATGATGGAGCGGCAGCTAGTAGTTAATAGGTGTCGAACTAATGCCATTCAAAATCCAAAATAGCTAAAACTGGAGAGCATATAACGGAAAGAGCAAAACCATGAACTAATGCCATTCATGATTTTGTTCCTAGCCTTAATTATTGTGAAAGAAGTAATGAAATCTAAATCAACAAAGATAATAGGGAAGGACAGTACTCTTTCGAACTCTTGCGCTGATAAAGAGAGAGAGAGCGAGAGAGCGCACAGTGAGAAGCAACATAAAAAAGAGGAGAAGAAAAGGAAAGAGAAGACGTGTAACATTTGCTACGGACTAACCTTGGTTGTTACTGCCAGCGGATGGACGATTGATTGGTTGAATAGCACCTTGTTGTGCAGAAGCAGCTTCGCCAGGTGCACGAGCACTGAATATTAGCATGTCAAGATCAATTCTTAAATCGGGGTTGAGACATTGAAGTCGTGTAACGACGTTCATCATAATATCTTGTTCCATAGCATCCTTTTGTGCATTGAGCTCTTCCAGCAATTTTTCCTTTTGTGCATTGAGCTTTTCCAACAATTTTTGTTGCATCCTCTCTTCCATTTCCTCCATTTTTTGTTCCATTCTCTCATCAGTAGCAATTACAGAGGATCCAAAATCTCCTTTTTTTTCTTTTTTAAGACAGTTTTGTTGACTCCTCGTCCATACAATCTTGCCCGACCTGGGTGCTCAGGTCTCATGACTGATGCAAACGCGTCAACTGAATCAATACCATCTCCACTTTCTTGAGTGGATTGTATTCTCTCCATTTCAGCCTACAAACCAAATGCAAGAGAGTAGAGTATAAGTAAATAAAACTAAGTCGATAATTAAGAACAAATAAATAATCACGATAATCTTTAAACTAGAAATTTCTTACAATTTTACTCATTGTACTCTCATAAGAGCTTTTGTATACTCGACCAGGTTTTCTTTTTCTTGTAGCCACAAAGATGTCTTTACTTGATAGAGTATCTGAAGTATCAGCCATTTCCTTCTTTTTTTCCTAGTAACATGAAAACTGGTATAATAATGTTTTCATTCAAAGTTAGCAAGTTCATACTTAAAGAAAAATAAGAGAAAAAAATCAAACCTCGATGATTTGAGCAAAACTTGTTTTGCCAGCAGTGTGTGGATGCTTCAACTTTTTTCGATTCTCGATATTGGTTTCAGATGTTTTCTGCAAATAAACAAGCAAATGCATGTGTATATAAAGCCATGATATGCACCGAGATATTGCTTTTGATCCAGAAACCTACGGATCTGATGTTTTATAATTTGCAGAGAGTACAAATATTCCATTGAATTAACATACAGAATCAACTACATAAGAATCTGAAAACAAACAGGACTAAAACTGGAAAGGAAAAGCCTAGTAATCACCAACATAGGTTGACTAAGCTAGCATGTTTACTGGACTTGCAAGTAATGCATAAAGAATGTAGAAAGACATGAAAAACCAAATAGTCATTACTAAGCTAGCTGAAAAGAGTTGTTTACTTAGGAAAGCATTGAGCTCATTGGATGTCTAATCGTCTTTATAGCATATGCATAGATCGGA
>NW_017678848.1:0-19583 GCF_001879085.1 Nicotiana attenuata
TCTAATGAATTTAGTAGGAGTATTAAGCGTGGCAAAAATCACGTGCTCGCACATAACCAGTTAAATCATGACTTTTGATTGGCAGTTGCCAAGAAAAGTAGTAAATTTGAATAGTTGGGAACGTTTCTATCTCTCTTCATCTATCTCTCTTCATTTATATTTTTTTTATTTATTTTAGAAATGGTTAGGAAAAAATCTTATTTCCAACTTTTTGTCTCTTCATTTTTATTTTGTTAGAATAAATCTACCATTTTAGAGTATATCAGATAGCAATAAATTTAATATAAACATATGAAATATACTACATATCAATTAGTTACACTGTCTATCTAATTATAAATTTGACTCTTTTTTCTTAATCAGGCAGGGACTAATAAATATTCTACTTGGGTTGGAAAACAATTCTAAAAGAAACCACCTTTAATGTAGCTTAATTTACTTTATTGATTCAGAGTAATTTTTTCTTCAATACCAAATATTAAGCAATTCTTTTTTGTATATAGTATGGATACATATTTAAAAACATCTCTTTAATTATCTCAAACATATATTTCGAATATTATTTACGTTGATTTTAAAATGATATGTCTTCATTATCGGGTACTCTAATACTAGTACTATATTAAAAGTACGAAGGCCCTTAGTGAAATGTCGTTCGCCTGTTTTACCCTTTGAAAATAAATTTTATATTGGAATTATTTTTCTAATATTTAGGACTTTCAAATCAGCAAAAACTTTGATTATTAAATCTTTCCTTATTTGAATTATGAATTATTACGTAAAGAGTTCTAATTTATAGAAGTTTGGTATCAGTTAAGATTTTGTATTCACTCAAACTAATTAAACTACGCTTTTAGTTCAACATTATGCGTTTTTACTTACCTTATTCACGAACCATTTAACAAGAATAATCATTCATCGCAAGTATCTTTCTTCCGTTTAAGCCGTTCTTTTCTAAAATCAAGATATGGCATAATAAGATTTACTATTTGACACACTTAGCATAGGTTGCTCAAACTTTGAAATCAATAAAAATTAAATTCTTACTTATTAAACTAAGTAGGAAGTCTAAATATTTAGAACTTTTAAATAAATAAATATTTCAATTGCCTTATACAAATTATATTTTTATTTAAACAATGTAAAGTAACTGTATTAACTCCATATTAACTTTTGACTATATATATGACCTTTGCTCAAAAAAAGAAAAAAAAGACTATATATATGACCTGTAATGCATCTTCATATTATATTTGAACTACTTCCTACTCAAACAATATATTTTTCATTTGTATACGGTCGAAATCAGGCACGCCCGACTTCCCAGGCTCGAGGGATCGCCTCAGGTCCGAGTCCGGGTAAGGCCGAGTTCGAGATCGACGGATCAGACTCGAGCTCGAAGACAGAATGCAATGTCCGAAGACAGGAGTACGAAGAATATTGAAGCCGAGTATGCTCGACCCCGAATAATGTCGTTCTAAATTTTTAACAAAATGAGAAAGATTCCTGCCACGTCCCAAAGATCATGGCGCAAATCCCAGAATAAGATTGTACGATTCCGTATTAGGCAGTTAGACAGCTGTACCAATAATATTCCTTACTGTAAATAGAAATGTACCTTATTTAGGGTTTCCCTATTATATAAAGGGCACCCCAATCATTTGTAACACAATCTATTCATTGGCAAAGAATATACTATCTTACTTTTTTGGCTCATTGCTAATCAGACTTGTCTTTTCTCCCTACTTTTCTTACTTTATTGTTCTTGGTTCATCTCGAGGTCACTAAACTCAGGGTCAGAACTGCTTGAGTAACACCGATTTGATTCACTTGCTTCTTTCATCTATACCTCACATTTCTTGATTATTAATTGGTATTGAACTAAATCACATATCTTTAAAACCACAAATCAAATTTAATTGTTACTCGTATTTTTGAGGTAAACAGTTTGGCGCCTACCGTGGGGCTAAAGACAATAGTGATTATTTCTTTACCGATTCTCGTTACACATGTTATTTTTACGCTTTTTCTTGTCAAGATTTTCTGATTCTCAGGGTTAAATATGTCGAACTCGCAAAATGCACCTGTCCATGACAACGAAGGTCTTGGATTTCATGGGGAAAACAACAATTTAGGGGTCGGTGTACCACTGATAAACCCTGGGAAAGTGCCAAACGTGGAACCAGTTGATATCAGTTCACACATTGCTTTGGATGCAGATTTAGGCGCAGACCCCGGAGGGAGTGTACGCAGAGAAGCACGATCTATGGGCCAAGGAAAACCAGGTATAGGAGGTGGGGGAGTCAACCTCTAAGTGATATTCGAGATGCTACAAGCTCAGCAGATCGCCATCGCTCAACTTCAAAGTCAGAATAAAACTCCAAGTATAGCTGAACCAGAAACACTCGACGTGCTGAACTAGCGCCAGAGAGGTCAAACGGAAATGACTCGGGGACTGACCCCACCATTATGAGGATGCTCGAAGAGCTCACTAAGAGGATCGAGTTCGGGGAAAAGAAGATTGAGGACAACGATAAGAAGGTGGAGACTTATAACTCCCGTGTTGACCAGATACCAGGGGCACCTCCAGTTTTGAAGGGTTTAGATGCAAAATAGTTCATACAAAAACCATTCCCTCAGAGTGCAGCTCTGATGCCCATCCCTAAAAAGTTTCGCATGCCCAATATACCTAAGTATAACGGGACAACCGACCCTAACGAGCATATTACTTCATACACTTTCGGGATCAAGGGAAATGACTTGAACGACGATGAGATCGAATCAGTATTGCTAAAAAGCTTGGAGAAACATTGTCAAAAGGAGCTATGATTTGGTATCACAACTTGCCTCCTAATTCTATTGATTCGTTTGCTATGTTAGCAGATGCCTTCGTGAAAGCACACACTGGAGCCATAAAGGTGGCAACGAGAAAANTTTTTGTTTCATTTTCTTTCATTTGTTTCCTTATTTTCTTTTTGTACTTTATTTATTTATATTTTCTGAATTTTCTGATTTTATTAAAATTAAAAACTAAAGACCCAATATTAAGATTATATTAACAATTTCCAACGTTAACTAATTCTTAAACCAAAATGTAAAGATGTTATTATTATTATTTTTTCTTATTTTAGCAATATTAATTAACTAGTAAAAATATAAAATCGAATTCTAAATGCAAATGCAATATTTTTTGTACCTTTTTATGAATTATAGCAACTAAAAATGCACACAAAAATGCAAACAAGACACAAAATCATGCAATTAATTCCTAAATATTCAAACAATAAAAGAAAAATTCTAAGTCTAATGAATTTATAGGAGTAATTTAAGCGTGGCAAAAATCACGTGCTCGCACATAACCAGTTAAATCATGACTTTTGATTGGCAGTTGCCAAGAAAAGTAGTAAATTTGAATAGTTGGGAACGTTTCTATCTCTCTTCATCTATCTCTCTTCATTTATATTTTTTTTATTTATTTTAGAAATGGTTAGGAAAAAATCTTATTTCCAACTTTTTGTCTCTTCATTTTTATTTTGTTAGAATAAATCTACCATTTTAGAGTATATCAGATAGCAATAAATTTAATATAAACATATGAAATATACTACATATCAATTAGTTACACTGTCTATCTAATTATAAATTTGACTCTTTTTTCTTAATCAGGCAGGGACTAATAAATATTCTACTTGGGTTGGAAAACAATTCTAAAAGAAACCACCTTTAATGTAGCTTAATTTACTTTATTGATTCAGAGTAATTTTTTCTTCAATACCAAATATTAAGCAATTCTTTTTTGTATATAGTATGGATACATATTTAAAAACATCTCTTTTAATTATCTCAAACATATATATTTCGAATATTATTTACGTTGATTTTAAAATGATATGTCTTCATTATCGGGTACTCTAATACTAGTACTATATTAAAAGTACGAAGGCCCTTAGTGAAATGTCGTTCGCCTGTTTTACCCTTTGAAAATAAATTTTATATTAGATAAAATCATAGTTGGAATTATTTTTCTAATATTTAGGACTTTCAAATCAACAAAAACTTTGATTATTAAATCTTTCCTTATTTGAATTATGAATTATTACGTAAAGAGTTCTAATTTATAGAAGTTTGGTATCAGTTAAGATTTTGTATTCACTCAAACTAATTAAACTACGCTTTTAGTTCAACATTATGCGTTTTTACTTACCTTATTCACGAACCATTTAACAAGAATAATCATTCATCGCAAGTATCTTTCTTCCGTTTAAGCCGTTCTTTTCTAAAATCAAGATATGGCATAATAAGATTTACTATTTGACACACTTAGCATAGGTTGCTCAAACTTTGAAATCAATAAAAATTAAATTCTTACTTATTAAACTAAGTAGGAAGTCTAAATATTTAGAACTTTTAAATAAATAAATATTTCAATTGCCTTATATAAATTATATTTTTATTTAAACAATGTAAAGTAACTGTATTAACTCCATATTAACTTTTGACTATATATATGACCTTTGCTCAAAAAAAGAAAAAAAAGACTATATATATGACCTGTAATGCATCTTCATATTATATTTGAACTACTTCCTACTCAAACAATATATTTTCCATTTGTATACGGTCGAAATCAGGCACGCCCGACTTCCCAGGCTCGAGGGATCGCCTCAGGTCCGAGTCCGGGTAAGGCCGAGTTCGAGATCGACGGATCAGACTCGAGCTCGAAGACAGAATGCAATGTCCGAAGACAGGAGTACGAAGAATATTGAAGCCGAGTATGCTCGACCCCGAATAATGTCGTTCTAAATTTTTAACAAAATGAGAAAGATTCCTGCCACGTCCCAAAGATCATGGCGCAAATCCCAGAATAAGATTGTACGATTCCGTATTAGGCAGTTAGACAGCTGTACCAATAATATTCCTTACTGTAAATAGAAATGTACCTTATTTAGGGTTTCCCTATTATATAAAGGGCACCCCAATCATTTGTAACACAATCTATTCATTGGCAAAGAATATACTATCTTACTTTTTTGGCTCATTGCTAATCAGACTTGTCTTTTCTCCCTACTTTTCTTACTTTATTGTTCTTGGTTCATCTCGAGGTCACTAAACTCAGGGTCAGAACTGCTTGAGTAACACCGATTTGATTCACTTGCTTCTTTCATCTATACCTCACATTTCTTGATTATTAATTGGTATTGAACTAAATCACATATCTTTAAAACCACAAATCAAATTTAATTGTTACTTGTATTTTTGAGGTAAACAGTTTGGCGCCTACCGTGGGGCTAAAGACAATAGTGATTATTTCTTTACCGATTCTCGTTACACATGTTATTTTTACGCTTTTTCTTGTCAAGATTTTCTGATTCTCAGGGTTAAATATGTCGAACTCGCAAAATGCACCTGTCCATGACAACGAAGGTCTTGGATTTCATGGGGAAAACAACAATTTAGGGGTCGGTGTACCACTGATAAACCCTGGGAAAGTGCCAAACGTGGAACCAGTTGATATCAGTTCACACATTGCTTTGGATGCAGATTTAGGCGCAGACCCCGGAGGGAGTGTACGCAGAGAAGCACGATCTATGGGCCAAGGAAAACCAGGTATAGGAGGTGGGGGAGTCAACCTCTAAGTGATATTCGAGATGCTACAAGCTCAGCAGATCGCCATCGCTCAACTTCAAAGTCAGAATAAAACTCCAAGTATAGCTGAACCAGAAACACTCGACGTGCTGAACTAGCGCCAGAGAGGTCAAACGGAAATGACTCGGGGACTGACCCCACCATTATGAGGATGCTCGAAGAGCTCACTAAGAGGATCGAGTCCGGGGAAAAGAAGATTGAGGACAACGATAAGAAGGTGGAGACTTATAACTCCCGTGTTGACCAGATACCAGGGGCACCTCCAGTTTTGAAGGGTTTAGATGCAAAATAGTTCATACAAAAACCATTCCCTCAGAGTGCAGCTCTAATGCCC
Source organism: Nicotiana attenuata (assembly GCF_001879085.1). Lineage (NCBI taxonomy): Eukaryota > Viridiplantae > Streptophyta > Magnoliopsida > Solanales > Solanaceae > Nicotiana > Nicotiana attenuata. Next base: position 5,981 of record NW_017678848.1, read on the forward strand.
ATCCCTAAAAAGTTTCGCATGCCCAATGTACCTAAGTATAACGGGACAACCGACCCTAACGAGCATATTACTTCATACACTTTCGGGATCAAGGGAAATGACTTGAACGACGATGAGATCGAATCAGTATTGCTAAAAAGTTTGGAGAAACATTGTCAAAAGGAGCTATGATTTGGTATCACAACTTGCCTCCTAATTCTATTGATTCGTTTGCTATGTTAGCAGATACCTTCGTGAAAGCACACACTGGAGCCATAAAGGTGGCAACGAGAAAATCGAATTTCTTCAAGATAAAACAAAGGAACGACGAGATGTTAAGGGAGTTCGTGTCTAGGTTCCAGATGGAGCGAATGGAGTTACCACCGGTCTCGGATGACTGGGCAGTACAAGCTTTTATGCAGGGTTTGAATGAAAATAGTTTGATCGAGTATCTAGCTGTGACGTGGTCCGATGTACATAACCATTATCAATCGAAGATTAGGGTCGAGGACGACCAGTTCAGAGCCCCCTCAGGTTCAGTTCCTCCTAACAGATCGACAACTAGGCCACTGAGGGATACAGATAAGGAATCAAGGTCAAACAAAGAACGGTATCGGTCGTATGTTGATCAGAGGAACAATGGTTCAGGACGTAACGCTCCTCGGAATGATCGGAGAAACGATCGAGGTCAAAGCTCTCGGGGACTCATGAGTAAGAGCGGGTTCGATAAACGCACCGATCCCGCAGAGGTACCTCGATTGTCGGAGTACAACTTCAGCGTAGATGCATCGGGGATTGTGTCAGCTATTGGAAGACTCAAAGGCACCAGGTGGCCCAGGCCTATACAAACCGATCCTTCTCAAAGGAATCCAAGCTTGATGTGTAATTATCATGGCACACACGGCCATAGGACCGAAGATTGCAAGCAGCTAAGGGAGGATGTGGCTCGATTGTTCAACGAGGGTCACCTTCGAGAATTCCTCAATGATCGAGCTAAAACCCACTTCAGGGAGAGAGATGCAAGGAAAAATGAGCAGGAAGAACCGCAACATGTAATCCACATGATCGTTGGCAGTGTCGATATCCCACAAAGACCTGTGTTCAAACGCACCAAGGTGTCGATCAAAAGAGAAAAACGGACTCGGGGCTATCTGCCCAAGGACGCCTTATCATTCTATGATGAGGAAGCGGAATGCATATCTAAACCGCACAATGACGCCCTGGTAATTTCTATTATTTTAAATAAAATTCAAGTTAAACGTGTTCTAGTGGATCCAGGTAGATCAGCAAACATAATCAGATCGAGGGTCGTAGAATAACTCGGCCTACAAGATCAAATTGTACCTGCGTCCTGGGTCCTAAATAGCTTCAATATGGCAAGCGAAACAACAAAGGGGGATATAATCCTACCAGTAAACGTAGCTGGAACCATACAGGATACGAAATTCCATGTCATCGAAGGTGACATGAGGTATAATGCACTCCTCGGGAGACCATGGATACACAACATGAGGGCAGTGCCTTCAACTCTTCACCAGATGATGAAGTTCCCAACAGAGGAAGGAGTGAAAACAGTTTACGGAGAGCAACATGCTGCAAAGGAGATGTTTGCAGTCGAGGAAGTGGTGCCAATACCAGAGCCTTCAACCTTAGAGAAATCGAGCACCAAAGGTAAGCAGGCGGCTAAATAGCAATCACCACCCCCAGCCTCGACGGAATCGGGGCAATAGAAAATCAAAGACGAAGAAGAGGATTTCCTTACTCCTCGAACCTTCGTCGTTCCCGAAGAATCCGATGCAACCAAGTCAACTATCGAGGAACTGGAGCAGGTCATACTGATCGAATATATGCCCGAGAGAAAGGTATACCTGGGAACGTGATTAACCCCCGAACTCAGGAAAAAACTCATTCAATTTCTTATTGATAATATGGATTGCTTTGCTTGGTCCCATTTAGATATGACCGGGATTCACCGAAAATCACCACACATCGGCTAAGCATCGACCCTAGGTTCAAATCGGTAAAGCAAAAGAAAAGGCCCAGTCCAAGGTGAAACATGCGTTCATAAAGGACGAGGTAACCAAACTTCTTAAAATAGGGTCTATTCGGGAGGTAAAATACCCCGAATGGTTAGCCAATGTAGTTGTAGTTCCTAAAAAAGGATACAAACTTAGAATGTGTGTAGACTATAAGGACTTGAACAAAGCATGCCCAAAAGACTCTTTCCCACTGCCCAACATCGATCGTATGATCGATGCCACGGCCGGCCATGAGATCCTTACTTTTCTCGACGCCTACTCCGGGTACAATCAAATTCAGATGAACCCGAAGGACCAGGAAAAGACTTCGTTTATTACTAAATTTGGAACTTATTGTCACAACATAATGCCCTTTGGGCTAAAAAATGCGGGAGCTATATACCAACGACTTGTTAACAAAATGTTCGAAGAGAAATAGGTAAAACAATTGAAGTTTACATTGATTATATGTTGGTTAAGTCCCTGCGCGTAGAGGACCATTTGACTCATTCAGGAAACATTCAAAATTGTGAGAAAGTACAACATGAAGCTTAACCCGGAGAAATGTTCCTTCGGAGTTGGGGCTCGGGTAAGTTCCTCGGCTTCATGGTGTCGAATCGGGGTATCGAAATTAACCCGGAAAAGATCAAGGCTATCGAGGATATCACGGTCGTGGATAGTGTGAAGGTCGTGCAAAAGCTAACGGGACGAATTGCTGCCTTGGGTCGGTTCATTTCGAGGTCATCAGATCGGAGTCATCGGTTCTTTTCTTTGCTCAAAAAGAAAAAGGAATTTGCATGGACCCCGGAATGTCAGGAAGCCTTAGAAGAATTAAAGCAATATCTATCGAGCCCTCCTTTGCTTCACATCCCGAAGGTAGATGAAAAATATTACCTATACTTGGCAATGTCTGAGATAGCGGTAAGTGGTGTACTAGTTCGAGAAGAGCAAGGTATGCAATTCCTTGTTACTATGTGAGCCAAACTTTAGGAGATGCTGAAACTAGATACTCTCATTTAGAAAAATTAGCACTTGCATTGATAAGCGCATCTAGGAAGCTAAAACCATATTTTCAGTGTCATCTCGTATGTGTATTAACAACTTACCCCCTTCGAAATGTTTCGCAAAAGCCCGAGCTATCGGGCCGGTTGGCCAAATGGGCCGTCAAACTCAGCGGGTAAGATATCGAGTATCAACCCCGAACGGCCATCAAGTCGCAAATCCTAGCTGACTTCGTGGCCGATTTTACGCTGACCCTCGTACCTGAAGTAGAGAAAGAACTCCTGCTAAGATCGGGTACATCATCGGGGGTATGGACCCTTTTCACGGACGGTGCCCGAATGTGAAAGGGTCCGGGCTTGGCATTATCTTGAAACCACCTACGGGTGGTACCATTAGACAATCTATCAAAACTTTTAGGTTAACTAATAATGAGGCCGAGTATGAGTCCATGATTGAAGGTCTCGAACTAGCTAATAGCTTGGGAGCAGAAGTCATTGAAGCCAAGTGCGATTCACTGTTGGTGGTAAACCAGGTAAACAAAAGTTTTGAAGTTCGAGAGGATAGAATGCAAAGGTACTTGGAAAAGCTACAGGTAACTTTACACCGCTTCAAGGAGTGGACTCTAGATCATGTGCCTCGAGAACAAAATAGCGAGACCGATGCACTTGCTAATCTGGGATCCTCGGTCGAAGAAGACAATATCGTCCCGGGGACTGTCGTCCAATTATCAAGGTCTGTGGTTGAAGAGGGTCATGCCGAGATAAATTCAACAAGTTTGACTTGGGACTGAAGGAATAAATATATCGATTATTTGAAGAATGGAAAACTTCCATCGGGCCATAAAGAATCGAGGGCCCTACGAACCAAGGCTGCTAGGTTTGCATTAGATGAAGATGGAACATTGTACCGGAGAACGTTCAACAGGCTATTGGCGGTATGTTTAGGGCCGGGGGACACCGATTATGTTCTACGAGAAATCCACGAAGGTACTTGTGAGAATCACTTCGGTGCCGAGCCTTTGGTTCGCAAAGTTATTAGAGCAGTGTATTACTGGGATAACATGGAAAAAGACACTAAGGAGTTTGTTAAAAAGTGTGATAAATGTCAAAGGTTTGCACCGATGATCCATCAGCCCGGAGAACAACTCCACTAGGTCTTATCCCCGTGGCCTTTCATGAAATGGGGAATAGACATAGTCGGCCCTCTACCAACGGCCCCAGGTAAAGCTAAATTTATTTTGTTTATGACTAATTATTTTTCTAAATGGGTGGAAGCACAGGCCTTCGAGAAGGTCAGAGAAAAAGAAGTTATTGAATTCATCTGGGACCACATCATATGCCGGTTCGGGATATCTGCCGGGATTGTATTGACAATGGTAAACAATTCATCGGCAGCAAGGTGACAAAGTTCCTCGAAGCGCACAAAATAAAGAGGATCTTATCGACACCATACCACCCAATTGGAAATGGACAGGCCGAGTCAACAAACAAAACTATCATTCAAAACCTGAAGAAAAGGTTGGACGATGCAAAGGGGAAATGGAGAGAAGTTCTACCCGAGGTCCTTTGGACATATCGAAAAACATCAAAGTCTAGCACGGGGGCTACTCCGTTCTCTCTAATATATGGCTCCGAGGCCCTCATCCCTATCGAAGTCGGAGAACCCAGCGCCAGGTTTCGACATACATCGGAGGAGTCAAATCACGAGGCTATGAATACTAGCCTCGAGTTATTAGATGAAAAACGAGAAGCAACGCTTGTTCGGATGGCCGTGCAGAAGCAGAGGATCAAAAGATACTACAATGGAAGGACCAACCTCCGACACTTCGGAATTGGGGACTTAGTTCTACGGAAAGTCACCCTCAATACTCGAGACCCGAATGAAGGGAAACTGGGCCCGAATTAGGAAGGACCGTACCGAGTCCTCGGAGTTGTCGGTAAAGGATCTTACAAACTGAGCACAACAGAAGGTGAACAATTGCCGAACAATTGGAACATATCGTTACTCAAACGATACTATTGCTAAGGTATGAATGTATCTTCCTTGTCCATTTGAATTTAAAACTAACTTATTTGCAGGTGTTCGATCGAAGATATCGAAGGCACCTTTTTACACGAAGGCCATAGGTTTTAAAGCATGCGTTGCACTCTTTTTCCCTTGGATCGGATTTTGTCCCAAATGGGTTTTACCGGCAAGGTTTTTAACGAGGCAACAACTATATGCTACCTAAGGAGAACTCAACACTATCCAAGGCTTCTTTTCAATCAACCTCGAATACTGGGGGGCATCACCCTCGGAGGTCATATTTTCGAGGAAAGTATTTCACGCCTAAGAGGGCCTCGATAGGAGAACTTTGTGATGGGCCAAACGGTCAGATGAACCGTGTCCATATAGAATAGTCGAGTCCCGACGGCAAAACATGTACGCATGTATCAATTATTTGAAGAAGAATTCCGTTTATATCAAAAACACTTTGTGTGTCAAAGAAGTCTACTATTATACGAGCTCTACACTTATAATCCTATGGGAAATGGCTCAAGAGCCAGAGCACGAATGCAACCCCGAGATACTCGGGGACTGTCATCGACAGTCAGCACATCCGAGTCATCGAAAACTCGGACTCATAAGACCTCAAAGAGGCATTCCCTCGATACAAAGGCCAAGTCCAACATACTTGGCGACTAACCTTTCGAACAAGTTTGGAAGGTTATCGGGAAACAAGTGCAAGAGACATGCCCGAAGGCTACAGCCATATCAAAGACTACAGTCATATAAAAAGGCTATGGCCGAAATAATGCGGCTCGGAGACGTCCGACTTCCGCCATAAATTAAAGGCCTTCAAACACTTTTAAGAAAACCAGTTAAATCAGGCTACCCTCGGCAAAAGCAAAAATAAAGTGCTTCGATAAAATCAGCCCTCGAATAAGAGGCTTCAATAACATCAGCCTTCAAAAAACCTCAAGAGGTATTCAATTATGTTTACACAAACAAATTACTAATAAGGTTCAGATCCGTCGAACCTTCAAAAAACCCAACAGGTACAAAAAATACATGCTAAGGCATACAAAAATTGTCACTAAGTCTTTTACCCGAAAAGAGGGAAAAATTATAGTCGCTTTAGAGGCCGAATGTCACGACCCGGATTTCCCACCCTCGGGAGTCGTGATGGCGCCTACTAATGTGAGCTAGGCAAGCCAATTCCTTGAACTAATTACTTCATTATCCAATTATTTTCTTTTAACAATTTTAAAGCAATAACGTGTAAATAGCGAAAAATTTAACATAAGCGGAAGAAAGAAACAATAAGCTATCTGAACATGAATATCTAATATAACTGTTTGAGTATCGACTACCCAGAACTGGTATCACAGTGTCACAGACGGTCTAAGAATACTACAAATAAAGGGTCTGAAAGAAATAAATACAACACTGTTTCTAGAAATGCATGAAAGAAACAGGAATAGTAGATAGAAGGAGACGCCAAGGCCTGTGGACGCCTGCAGGACTAGCTCGGGTCGCCTGATGATCAAGAATCAGCAATCTCACTGTGGTCCGAAGTCCACAATGCTGGGGTCTGCACAAAGAGTGCAGAGTGTAGTATCAGCACAACCGACCCCATGTGCTGGTAAGTGCCTAGCCTAACCTCGGCGAAGTAGTAACGAGTCTAGGACAAGACTACCAAATAAACCTGTGCAATTCAAATATACATAGCGGAAAAGAAATACGAAAATAAACAAGTAAAGATGGGAGGGGGAAACATGCTTCGGGGAAAAATAGGTAAAAACAGAATATCAATATAATATAAAGGAATCAAAATCCAACCACTAACAATAATAAAGAAAAACAAAGGCAGATTTTACTTTCTTTTCACATCTTGTTGCAGGCGTGCAACCCGATCCCATTTCTCATATCTTGTGTCAGGCGTGCCACCGGCTCCCATTTCATGTATCTCGTGGCAGGCGTGCCACCTACTCCCATTTCATGTATCTTGTGGTAGGCGTACCACCCGCTCCCATTTCATTATATCTTGTGGTAGGCGTACCACCCGCTCCCATTTCATCATATCTTGTGGTAGGCGTACCACCCGCTTCCCATTACAACCAACAATAATCACAAGGAATCCCGGCAAGGGAATAAGAACAACATAACAACTTCCCGGCAAGGGAACTTTAATATTTCAACAACATCCCAGCAAGGGAACAATGATATCTCAACAATATCCCGGCAAGGAACAATAATGTCCAAACAAACATCCTGGCAAGGGAACAATGATGATAATAACATGGAGGCATAATAAACCACAACGGAGTCATAACAATTATAACACCAAGACTCACGGGTCATGCTGACACCAAACGTATAGATACTCGTCACCATGCCTATACGCCGTACTCCACAATTAACATTAGAAATAGACAAACTCCTAATCCCTCAAGCTAAGGTTAGACCAACACTTACCTCGAACTTCCACGGCCAACTCAAGCCTCAAACACCGCTTTCCCTTTCGAATTTGACTTCCAAATCAATCTAATCTAGACATAATCGACTTAATAAACATCAATAAACGCCAAACAATCAAAATTCCAATGCTTAATTATTGCTTTTTAATCAATTCTTCCCAAACACCCAAAAAATTGACCCCGAGCCCGCTTGGTCAAAACATGAGGTTCAGACCAAAACCCGATCACCCATTCACCCACGAGCCCAAATATATAATTTGTTTTGATATCCGACCCCAAAACAGGTCAAATTCCCAAACAATCAAAAAAAGCCCTAACTCTACCCAAATCCCTAATTTCTACCCTAATCACATGTTTAAGCCTAGAATCTAGTGGGTTTGATAAAAATGGAAGAAAACAACTCAAAGATTACTTACCCAAGAGGTTATGGTGATGAAGTCTTTCAAAAAATCGCCCAAGAGGCGTGGAGAAGAAGAAGTTTGTGAAAATGGTAAAAAATCCCGTAATGCATTCTGTTTTGGAACTTAAAATAACTGGGCGAATTTGGTCATCACGTTCGCGATAAGCTCATCGCGTTCGCGATAGTAGATCTGACAACTTCGCGTTCGCGCGGAAGACGGCTCGCTTCGCTAGTAGTAACTCTCGAGCCTTCGCGTTCGCTAGGTATAATTTCCCCTTCCCCCTGACCAGGCCCACAACCATCGCGTTCGCGATACCAGGCCCACGTTCGCGAAGGGTAGACCCCCCCCCCTCCCCGAAGCTTCGCGTTCGCGACTGGGTCTCGCGATCGCGTAGAAGGAATTTTCCTTCAGCCACAATTAACTCATCGTGCTCGCGAGGGTCTCCCACGAAGCGAAGAAGAAAAATAACCAGAATACTAGCAACTAAAAAACCTGCAACTTTTTAAGAGTCTAAACCTTTCGAAACACACCGAAGCCCTTCGGGGCTCCAAACTAAACAACGTACTAACTCAAAAACATCATATGAACTTATCCGTGCGATCAAATCGCCAAATTAACCCCTTAAACAACGAATTAAACCTCAAATTCAATAAAATATTTCAAAACTTCTTAAAACATCAAATTTTGCATTTAAGGTCCGAATCTCGTCAAACGGATTCCGTTTCTTACCAAACTTCACAGAATTATCTTAAATCACATATAGGACCTGTACCGGGCGCCGGAACCAAAATACGGGCCTGATACCAACATGTTCTAATCCAAATTCATTTCCAAATCCTTTAAATAATTTCAGAAAACAATTTTCTTTAAAAATTCGTTTCTCGGGCTTGGACCTCGGAATTCGATTCCGGGCATACGCCCAAGTCCCATATTTTTTCACGGACCCTCCGGGACCGTCAAATCACGGGTCCGGGTCCGTTTACCCAAAATATTGACCAAAGTCAACTTAAATGCATTTTAAGCCAAAATTCCAATATTTTCACAGATTTTTCACATAACAGCTTTCCGGCTACGCGCTCGGACTGCGCACGCAAATCGAGGTGATACTAAGAGGGGGATAACGGCTCCACATATCGGACTCGGACTCCCAGGTCGATGCCTCAGCAGGCTGACCTCTCCACTGAACACGAACAGAAGGAAAACTCTTCGATCTCTACTGACGAACCTGCCGGTCTAGAATAGCCACCGACTCCTCCTCATAAGACAAGTCCTTGTCCAACTGGACGGTGCTGAAATCTAACACGTGGGATGGATCGCCGTGATACTTACGAAGCATGGACACATGAAACACTGGATGCACGGCTTATAAGCTCGGTGGCAACGCAAGTCTATAAGCCATCTCTCCCACTGGATCAAGAATCTCAAACGGGCCAATGAACCTAGGGCTAAGCTTGCCCTTCTTCCCGAATCTCATCACGCCCTTCATAGGCGACACTCGAAGCAATACCCGCTCGCCGACCATGAATGCCAAATCACGAACCTTGCGGTCGGCATAGCTCTTTTGCCTGGACTGAGCTGTACGAAGCCTATCCTGAATAATCCTGACCTTGTCCAAGGCATCCTGAACCAGATCCGTACCCAACAATCGAGCCTCTCCCGGCTCAAACCATCCAACCGGAGACCGACACCGCCTACCATATAAGGCCTCATAAGGAGCCATCTGAATACTCGACTGGTAGCTCTTGTTGTAGGCAAACTCTGCTAAAGGCAAAAACTGATCCCACGAGCCTCCAAAGTCAATGACACAAGCTCGGAGCATATCCTCCAAAATCTGAATGGTCCACTCGGACTGCCCGTCCGTCTGAGAATGAAACGCTGTGCTAAACTCAACCCTTGTGCCCGGCTCTCGCTGAACTGCTCTCCAGATATGTGAGGTAAACTGCGTACCTCGGTCAGAAATAATAGACACGGGCACACCATGAAGACGAACAATCTCCCAGATATAGATCTCATCTAACCTCTCGAAAGAATAGGAAACTGCCACATGAATGAAATGCGCTGACTTGGTCAGCCTATCAACAATGACCCACACTACATCAAACTTCTTCTGAGCCCGTGGGAGTCCAGTAACGAAGTCCATAATGATACGATCCCACTTCCACTCAGGGATCTCAATCTTCTGGAACAAACCACCAGGTCTCTGATGCTCGTACTTAACTTGCTAGCAATTCAAACACCGAGCCACATATGCAACGATATCCTTCTTCATTCTCCTCCACCAATAATGCTGCCGCAAATCCTGATACATCTTAGCGGCGCCCGGATGAATAGAGTACCGGGAGCTATGGGCCTCCTCTAAAATCAACTCTCGAAGACCATCCACATTAGGCACACAAACTCGACCCTGCAATCTCAAAACTCCATCATCACCTAGGGTAACCTGCTTGGCACCTCCTTGCTGCACCGTGTCTCTAAGTACATACAAATGGGGATCATCATACTGCCGATCTCGGATACGATCCAATAATGAAGAACGAGCGACTGTGCAAGCTAACACACGGCTGGGCTCAGAAACATCCAACCTCACGAACTGATTGGCCAAAGCCTGAACATCCAAAGCAAGCGGTCTCTCACCGACCGGAATATAAGAAAGACTGCCCATACTGGCTGACTTCCTACTCAAAGCATCGGCCACCACATTGGCCTTTTCCCGGATGATATAAGATGGTGATATCATAATCCTTCAACAACTCCAACCACCTCCTCTGCCTCAAATTCAACTCCTTTTTCTTGAACAATTACTGAAGACTCTTGTGATCCGTGAACACCTCACATGCCACACCATCAGATAATGCCTCCAAATCTTCAACGCGTGAACAATGGCTGCCAACTCCAAATCATGAACCGGATAGTTCTTCTTATGAATCTTCAACTGCCGTGAAGCGTAGGCAATGACTTTGCCATCCTGCATCAACACTGCACCAAATCCAATACGAGATGCATCACAATAAACTGTATAAGGCCCTGAACCTGTGGGCAAAACCAACACCGGTGCCGTAGTCAGAGCTGTCTTGAGCCTATGAAAGCTCGGCTCACACTCGTCTGACCATCTGAACTGGGCACCTTTCTGGGTCAACCAGGTCATCGGGGCTGCGATAGATGAAAACCTCTCTACGAACCGACGATAGTAGCCTGCCAAACCCAAGAAACTCCGGATCTCTGTAGCTGATGCTGGTCTAGGCCAGTTCTTGACTGCCTCAATCTTCTTCGGATCAACCTGAATATCCTCTGCTGACACAACATGACCCAGGAATGCAACCGAACTCAACCAGAACTCACACTTCGAAAACATAGCATACAACTGACTATCCCTCAAAGTCTGAAGAACCACTCTAAAATGCTGCTCGTGCTCCTCCCAGCTGCGGGAAATATCAAAATATCATCAATGAAGACTATCACGAATGAATCCAAGTAAGTCCTGAACACTCGGTTCATCAAGTCCATAAAAGCTGCTGGGGCATTTATCAACCCTGAATGACACCACCAAGAACTCATAATGCCCGTACCGAGTGCGGAAAGCTGTCTTAGGGACATCGGATGCCCTAATCCTCAATTGATGGTAGCCAGATCTCAAATCAATCTTTGAAAATACCTTGGCACCTGAAGCTAATCGAACAAATCATCAATCCTCGACAGCGGATACTTATTCTTAACTGTAACCTTGTTCAATTGCCGATAATCTATACACATTCGCATCGACCCATCCTTCTTCTTTACGAACAACACCGGCGCACAAGGCGACACACTGGGTCTGATGAAACCCTTTTCAAGCAAGTCTTGCAACTGCTTCTTCAACTCTTTCAACTCAGGCGGGGCCATACGATACGGGGAATAGAAATGGGCTGAGTGCCCGGAGCCAAGTCAATGCAGAAATCAATATCCCTGCCGGATGGCATACCCGGCAGGTGTGAGGGGAAAACCTCAGGAAACTCACGAACAACGGGCACATAATCAATAGAAGGAACCTCGGTACTAGAATCATGACCATATGCCAAGTAGGCCAAACACCCCTTCTTGACTATACGCCGAGCCTTCACATAAGAGATAACACTACAGGTAGAATGACTAGGAGTCCCTCTCCACTCCAAACGAGGTAAACCCGATAAGGCTAAGGTCACAGTCTTGGCATGACAATCCAAGCTAGGGTGAGAAGGTGATAACCATTCCATCCCCAATATGATATCGAAATCAACCATATCCAGAAGAAGCAAATCTACATGAGTCTCAAGACCTCCAATCACGACTATAAAAGAGCGATGGACTCGATCTACCACAATAGAATCACCCACCGCTGTAGACACATAAACAGGATCACTCAAAGAATCACTAGGCATAACTAGATATGGCGCAAAATAGGATGACACATACGAGTACGTAGACCCTGGATCAAATAACACTGAAGCATCTCTATTACAAACTAGGAAGAGCATAACATCGGGGCTGGGCCCTACCACCCTGAACTACATCTCTGGGACGGCCTGCTGCTGGCTGGCCTCCACCTCAAGGACCTCTACCTCCACCTCTAGCAACTCTACCCCCACCTCTAGCTGGCTGGGCGGGCTGTGGAACACTCGGTGCCTGAACCATGGCACGGGAACCCTGATGCTGAGAGCTACTCGGTGCTCGAGAGCAATACCTAGCAATGTGCCTTATGTTGCCACAAGTAAAACAAGCCCTCGGCTACTGGGGCTGACGACCCTGAGAGCTCTGAAGCGGCGGTGCACTGATAGGAGTTGGTGGTGCACTGTAGGACTGCTGATCAGAATGCTGCATCTGAGGACCACGGCCTCTGAAGCACCGTGAGAAACCTAGAGTGCTGATTGAAAAGGCCTAGGAGGATGGACTCTATCATACGAATCCCTGCCTCCAGACGAGGCACCACTGAATCTGCCTGACTGACGGGGTCTCTTGTCTGCCCTGTGACCACCCCCCTGTGATAAAACCATCTCAACTCTCCAGGCCACATTGGCCGCCTCCTGGAAGGATATCTCACTCCCAGCCTCTCTAGCCATCTGAAGACGAATCGGCTGAATGAGTCCATCAATGAACCATCTCACTATCTCCCTCTCAGTGGGAAGTACGATAAGAGCATGGCGAGCCAAATCAATAAATCTGGTCTCGTACTGGGTGACAGTCATGGATCCCTACTAGAGGCGCTCGAACTGCCTCCGATAGGCCTCTCACTGTGTGATAGGGAGAAACTTCTCCAAAAATAGCTGTGTGAACTGCTCCCAGGTCAAGGGTGGCGATCCTGCTGGTCTAGCTAAGCAATAATCCCTCCACCAAGTCTTGGCGGATCCAGACAAGCGAAATGTGGAAAAATCGACCCCGTTGGTCTCAACCATCCCCATGTTCCGAAGAACCTCGTGACAGCTGTCTAGATAATCCTGGGGATCCTCAGTAGATGCACCGCTGAAAGTAGTAGTGAAGATCTTGGTGAATCTGTCCAATCTCCACAAAGCATCGGCAGACACAGCTACACCATCGCCGGTCTGAGCTACCACACCCGGCTGAACCGCTCCAACTGGCTGAGCCGCTGGAGTCTGAAACTGGGGAGCTACCTTCTCTAGAGTGCGAGTAGTAGGAGTCTGGGCTCCTCCTCTAGCCTGAGAGATGGCTGGTGCTACAGGAAGTAGACCTGCTCGGGTGACACTCTCCATAAGGCCCACTAGACGGACCAGAG